>NC_092077.1:19638525-19731025 GCF_039877785.1 Chaetodon trifascialis | reverse complement strand
GAAAGCACATTTCATCCCTCATAACCCTGAACCTGCTTTACATGCAAGTGCTTCTGTCAGTAATAAAGGAGTAATTACTGAATGGGTGATGTAATAGATTACTTTCTATACTTGAAGTGGGTGGTTATGCACAGTGTGTGCATGAATACATGTCTGCAAACAGTGAGTCAGAAAACTGTACATTTATTTGTAGCTTAGTGGGTGTTTTGGTGTTTCAGAGCTCTGAAGCGCCTTCCAGAGGGGACGATTTTCCCTGCAGATCTGTTGACGGGCGAAGCCTAAACGTGGATCTGTCTCTCTGTCCGTCCCTCTGTCTGTCCGTCTGTCCCTCTGTATGTCCGTCCGTCCCTCTGTCTGTCTGTCTGTGACAGCCTTCAGTGGAGTTCATTCAGCAGCATCGCTTCACGATCAAAGAAAGTTTTCACGCTCACGTTGACGCTTCTGTCCGTATTCTCGCGCTGCCGCTGTCTAATTGACAGCCAGATGAGACGTGAGGTTGGACAAGAAGACGTCTCACAGGAGAACAGAGGAGAACGTCTGTGGTCTGAGCTTCAGTCACATGAAGCATTATGGTCTACGCTTCAATAACATGGCCGACTTCCTCGAAGTTCTCTCCTTCCTTTCATTGCAGCATCATCCGGCAGCATCAGCCGATCAGAGAGTGCGTCTTCCTGGTGGATTACTTTGTAGCGTTAATGGTGTTTCTGCTGTTTCCTGTGTTTGTTCAGAGCAGGAGGCTATGAAAGCTAACACCTCCTCTGGACGGGACCGCCCTTCAGTAAATATGTGTTTATATGTGAATAAACCGCAGAGTTCCTGACACATTCAGACAGGAAACATTAAAGTTATGACGCAGAGACACTGATCCTGGGACTAAAGTGCAATCTGTCAGCAATCCACACGTAATGAAAGCAGCTTTACATCAGCAGCAACACCATGATGAAGATGTGCTCCTGTTAAGCTTGAACACATGCTGTAATCAGATGTAACGTCGAGCTGAGAGATGAGAAACGCTGAAAGCCTTGAAGCCGGAGAGTCCCTGCTGATCTACAGCAGCTCCACTGATGTGACACTCCAGCAGGAGGTGAGACACATTTACTCTCATTCTTTATTTCTGACAAAACCACAACAAGGAGCACAAAAATAACAGTGAGCAATGCAGCGAGGAGACAACGCCACACCAGTGACAACAGCCATGAAATGCTGAAGATCAGACTGTACAAGAACTCACATTTGTAAAAACAACAAGCACGCGCTCCTCCCAAACTTTCACTTTAAATTCAATTCAAATTTAGGAGGAAAACTTTTCCTTTTGGAAGCAGCTCTCTGCTCTTCGGAGGTTACGATTCCTTGTGTGTCCTGTCTTATTTCTTCTCGGCGGTGATTGAAATGTTCCTTTGAAGCAGGCGTCTCTGTAACCGAGGCAAAGAAAGTGACGCCTATAGGAGGCTCTGAAGCTCACAGTGACGCTGACTTCCAGCTGCAGCGTGTTTTCGACGGTCCTGTTTTAAAATCGGTCATATTTCCAGCTGACGATGGATTTTGTTTCCGGTAATAATGGCTCTTTAGCTAATGTAAGCTAATGCTAATGCTTGAACTCTGTGAGGTCTTCATCCAGCTGATGTTTCCATGTGACACATTTTAAAACAAGAAACCCGTAAAAGGGTCTCAAATATGCACTTGATGATGTGATGCTAACGGAGGCTAATGCTACATGTCCCAAGAACAACACCAGCATCTGCACCAGCTGCTGATCTGTGACATGAATGCAGGGCAGCAGTGAGTTTAACCACAGCGTGCTATTAAAAATAGAAATAATAACGTGTAGGCTCATTAAAATATTATTTATTGTAGCACGGCTTGAATTGTTTGGATGCTTTCTAAAGAAAAACACACTTGGAGCAGCTACACATAGATTTAGGCTGCGCTTTATCGTTTGTATCTTCAAACGCTGCTTCACTTTTAGAAAGAGAAGGATCTGAGACGTGAGGAATAAGCCAAGAGTTTGGCAAATGTAAAAGCATCTAAGTCACATTTGGCTGGAGCTGCTGCAGAGTCAACTTCCCCAAAACCATCAAAGAGCAGGACTGAGCTGCCGCCATGACTTCAGCTGCATCTCAGATCCTCACACGGTGCTCGTGTCCGTCCAGGATCGGCTGGTGGAGGGTCGATCAGGTAATGAAGCATGTTTGACTGCACCTGCAGAAGGTGTTACCTGATGTTACGATGTGTTCAGTGTCCTCGGTGAGAAAGGTCAGTGCTGGAGAAGACAAGCGCCTGACAGACAGCGCGGAGGGATGAAGATATCCACCGGTGCTGTAAGGACGCGAGAGCCCTGAATCGTCATATGCAGCGATGACAGACAGACAGACAGACAGACAGACAGACAGACAGACAGACAGACAGACAGACAGACAGACAGACAGACAGACAGGGAGACAGACAGGGAGACAGACAGGGAGACAGACGGGTCGTTTCATGGATTCAGTGTCCATCAGACCGTCCTGTGGTAGAGTTATGATGCAACAAGCAGAAATACCATCAAACACACACTGACACACACACTTTCACATGTGTGTGAATGCATTAAAGGAGACATAGATTGTGTTTTTTTTTTTTTTTTTTTTGCTGGTTGGTGAGAAAGGCATCGCCATGGAAACACACAAAATTACACAAATACACACTTTACACAGAGTGAAATGTGGGTTGAGTGTTTTATGAGACGGAGTGAAAGAAAGAATCAAAGGCTGCTTTTCTCACGTCTGTCCCCGTCCTTTTTCTTCATCTGTCACAGCGTCTGTTTGATGTGTCCTGACTGACGTCTCTTTAAGAGAACGTAGAGGGACAGAAGGCTCGAGGTGAGGACGATGAAGGTCGGGGCGGGGCGTCGGACAGCCGGATCAGCGGATGCCAGAGCAGGAGAAGGAGGCCGACAGCTGGAGGTCTGGCCGAGGGTCGAGTGGACTGCAGCCGCAGAGGACGGCCGCGGAGACAGACTGTGACGCAGCATCTGTCTCTGTTTGGCCTCGACCTGGGAGACGCTAACAGAGACCTACCCGAGGACACCGGCTGCGCTCAGGCTGCTGAGGGGTGAGCTGGTCTCAAGAAGAAGGGAGAAAAAGTGGATGAAGAGGATGAGGAGTCAAAGATCAGACACAACACAGCGAGCCAGGAGGAAGGGTTGTAACAAACATGGCAGCTCGTCCCTGTGGAGCTGGAAGCTGACAGACAAAGAAGAGCAGACGTCTGATTAACTGAAAGCATGAAGGCAGAACTTAAGAGCTTCACACAGCCGTCATATCACCCGTGATTGGCTGCAGGGCCCCAGACTCACCAGCCAATAGCACGAGAGAGCAGGAGGAGGAGGAGGAGGAAGAGTAGAGGCCCACAGAGACTGAGGAGCAATATTTTACACATCCAGCTGTGTTTGAATGCAACACAGAGATATCGTCTTTTTACTGCACACGTGTCAAAATCTGTCGCCTACATTACCCAGAATTCAACTCGGCTATTGACAGTTGGGCGAGAGGTTCGGGTGCGTCATGCTAGTCGCGGCTAATGTAGCCTGCAGCAGAGATCTGCTCAGCTCACCAACCGGTTTGATTCAGCTTCAGACGCTGACTCGAGTGACATCACTCGAGGAAATTATCAGACCTCACGCAGCTTCCTCTTAAAAAAACATCAATCACATGTTCAGTCGCACTCAACAACACCTGCAGACGCACTTTAATGTGTAAAATCAGTGGAGTCCCCTTTAGAAAGTACTCTGAAACACTCAGTTTTACTAAATTATTAGTTATTGCCAATGATTATTATCACTGCTGGTTTGACACTCGATGAGCCTCTGAGACATCACACCTCGTCCGCCCTTAGCACAAGTGGACAGAAACAAATTGAACAAAATAGGAACCTGCTCTAAATACCAACATAATGGAGGACACGCTCCCTGCCCGGCAGCTCAAGGACAGAGACGGTGTAAACACAAGTCCCGTTAAATTAAATGTCACATTCAGAGAATCGTTTGGCGAGGCTCCTCTTCTGTCGGCGAAAAGGGGGAAGATCACAAAGGGAAATACAGCTAAAGAAAAATGGTTTAGACCGAGAAAGCTTGAATAAAGAGCTGCTGTGACAACTGTCAAAGCAGAGAGGACGAGAGGAAGAAACCTTGCAGATGAGATAATGAGAAGAGCGTCAGATTCCAGGAGGTCTTAATGACAATCTGAGGAAGAAGTGAGCCGTGAAAGCACTCACATTTAACTGAGACGCAAATCAAAGCCTCCGAATCTCAACCAAACCTCCGGGACAAACTCATAATGCAAAAAAATGAATTCAATTTGAACATAAAAGCAAAGATTCAGAGACATTATATCTGAGGTCTTTACCCACAGCAAGACGAACATCTGACTGAGCTTCCCTCAGCGAGCCACTGAAGAGAGTAAAAGCAGATTAAACTGAGCTAAATGATGGAAATTATCGACTGAGCGTCTAATCAGCCTCTCCGACACAACTGAAAGCTGTTCTTAGAGCGGTGGACCTGACGTTATCGGCAGCAGAGGTGCTGAAACCAGCTGCTACAAGCTGAGAGGGCAACATCCCGCCGGTCAATACGCAGAGAAGATAAGAGACGTTAATGCAGCCGCTGCTCAGATCACTCAGAGTTAGTGAACGGCAGCGAGGCGACAAGATAAGACAACGATCCCTGTCGGCTCGTCATCAGCTTTCATATCCAGATTACCTAATCTTATATCCACAAAGCAGCCCTCACCTGAGAATCTGAGCAGCAGCTCGTTACGACCCATATTCACTGTTATGACTACGTGACGCCCTCTAGTGGCCACGCTAATTATGACAGGATAAAGCAGGAAGGAAGCAGAGGTTCACACCTGAAACCGAAAGTCAACGTCGACTGATTTTAACTTAGGAAACAGCAGCGTTCTCACACTAAATGATCTCTTCCTGAGCCAAACCGAGCAGATTAGCTGCCTTCATGACGATGAAGGTCGCCAGTTCCCTCCATCAGACTCGTCTCAACGCTGAAAATCGATTTGTTTTTTAGTTTTTTATTTATGTTTCCATGCTTCCCCTCGGCTCTTCCTCCTCTCTGCTGATTTTTAGTATAGATTGTTTTTTTGTTCTCGTTTGTTCGGCTGCGTTTTTCTGATGATTTCCTTTAACTTGTTGTTCTCTTTATTTGCAGCATCTTAAATGAATACTGAGATTTTTCAGTGAAAATGACTGAAATTGCCCTTTTTCCTGCACAAACAGCAGCCGGCCTCGTATTAAGGCTTCATTTGCAAAAGCAGATATCTGTGATGGTTTTTTGTTGCGCTTTTGAGGGAATATTGATCAAAGTGGAGCTGCTGGTTTGATGAAGATCGCTGTTTGTCTGGTTTTACAAATTAACTCTTCACGTATACTCTGCACGCCGTCCGTCGCTCAATAACGAGGCAAAGTGTTCTCATCTTGGCTTTTTTTTAAAAGGCGTTTGACTCCATTTGATAATAAATGAAGAAAAATCTTTTGGCTGGAGCTGTGAGGTGAGGATGCCCTCTGAGCCCGCCTGATTCATCATTCATAAAGCCCAACGAGTCGGCGACAAGCCGGCAGTCATCTGCACCACTTCAGTCCACTGCAGGAGACGCGCGAATAAAACGTCTCTTATATGCAGACGACCTTGTACGAGGACTGCGGCAGAGATCCGTCCTCGCCGAGACTTCACCGCAGGGGCTGGAGATGATCAATAAATACTGAGGAGACAAGAGTCACAGTGACTCAAAGATTCAGGCGTCAGAAAAGCAGCTTTCATTTCACCTTTGAAGGAAAGACACACAAGAGCTTCACCTGAAGTGCTTCCACAGTGTCCTCATCCAGGTGAGAAGATGTCCGACAGAGAGAAGACACGAAGCTTTTCTTCTTCAGAAATACAGGAAATATGGACAACAGGACGTAATTAAACTCTGTTACATGGAAGGAAATTTAAGGCCTGTATGAAACATAAATGTGCTTTTTACACATTAGTGTTATCGAAATGTCTAAAACGTCTGATTCTTAACAGACTCTGTGCCCTCAGTGAACAGGCCTCCTCTTCCTCCTCCTCCTCCTCCTCAAGTGCTGCATTTCAGTGCAAAGTTGAAGTACTTGTACTCAAACCTGCCAAACTGTCCAGTCAAGCTCTCCCTTCACGTCACGTAGCTCTGCTGCTTGTTGTCTCTGTCTGAAAATGACTGAAATATGAGTCAATGATCGTGTCCAACAGGTTGTATGTAAGCAAACCAGAAACGAGTGTAAACCCACCTCGGTGTCACCTATGTCTCTTTGGACGTCCCATTATTTGGACAAGAGGGTGGAGCTAGAGAGGATACTGACCTCTATCCTGATTGGATGTGACTGAGAACCCCGCGGCACGCCATGGCAGTGACCTGTCAATCACGCCCTGAAGCATAAGTATCCTGTTCTGATTTTCCTCTGAATGGGACCAAACTTTACTATTTACAACTTCCTCATAAGCTTCCATACAATCAACTTCTTTTCGCAACCAGTGGAGTTTAAGTTTAAGCTGCTTCTGCATCGGCCAGAAGCTTCATCCTGTTTATACGATCAACACATGAAGGCAACATGTTGCAGAATATCTGGTGAATAAAACATGGCGCAGAGTCAGACGTGTTTTGGATCAAAGAGTTCGAGCTTCTTGTTTTCACCAGAAACACTCCACAAAACGTCCCAGTCATGTCGTCTAGAGCCGAGACGGGAGAACACTTCCTGCTTCTGTGAAGGGAAAAGAAAGCACTGAAGCCCAAACTGATCCAGATGCAGCCGTAAACACGCCAGCATAAATCTATCTATCTATCTATCTATCTATCTATCTATCTATCTATCTATCTATCTATCTATCTATCTATCTATCTATCTATCTATCTATATATAGATATAGATATATGTATGTATGTATGTATGTATGTATGTGTATATGTATATATATATGTACTAAATGTAAAGATTCTCTGCTCTGTGGAAATACTTTGTTTCCCACGTGTCTCAGCCGTCTGAGCTCCTGCGAAGGCTCTGAACGTGAACCCAGAGGCAGGACTCAAAGACAAGAGTCAGAAACAGACGAGCCGATGAAACAGGAAGCTGAAGCATCGGCGAGGACGCTGCGGGGCTGACGAGGGCCCTGTGGGACAGGTGAGCAGGTGGGCGGGGAGGTCAGGTGACCTCCCCTGCTCGTTCATCACATCATCACGGAAAACTTCTTCTGCAGCAGCTTCATGGAAGCCGGCCGCAGAGTTGGCGCCACCAGCTGTTTGACAGCGGCGTGTGTTCATTTTCTTCTGCCAATTTTCCTATTTGCTTATAATTTCAATGGAAATTGGGCTTCAAGCATTAAATTTATACATATAATATAAAATATATGTCTTGTAGCTGGTTCAGGCAGTGAATGAGGCCTGGATGGAAATGCAGGAATAACACACACACACACACACACACACACACACACACACACACACACACACACACACACACACACACACACACACACACACTCCTTCCTCGTGATTAAACATGCAAATACATCAGGGAGTGTGCACACATTACTCTTCATTTGAGCTCATACAGAATATTGAATATTAATGCGTGTGTTGTTGTGTGTTCCCGTGTTTTGTGTCGTGTCTCGTGCTCGTCCGTGCGAATAAAGCACGTTTGAATTTGAATCGAGACACAGAGAGAGACTGACGGACAGACAGGAAATGTTTCCCTGTGATTTCCCTGCAGGCTGTTCTCACATTTAACTGTGTTCAACCCACAACATTCACATGACATAAATTATTCATTACAGTGTGTGTGTGTGTGTGTGTGTGTGTGTGTGTGTGTGTGTGCTTTCAGCTTTCACTGCTGCTCCATCCATTCTTCTTTTATGCAGTGAATTAAAAGCAGCAGTGAAATCAAAGTGTTTTTAAAACACAGCAAAGCGCGACGAAAGGTGTGAAGCATGCGAGCGTGAATCGATACGCAGAGCTTCAGACTCGTGTCTGAGCAGCGAAGCGCGGCGGACGTACAGCGTCTGTCTGAGGAAATGAAGTACAGCTTCATGAGGTTTCTGTCGACTGACTCGTTTACAGTCTGAAACATCTGCGACGAGCCAAAGCTGGAAAATGTGGATCTGACTCATGACCAGGAAGCGGTGTTGGTCCTCCTCCCCGTCAGCTTCCTGTGGGGTCGATGATGAAGATGCACCTCACCTGGTGGAGTCTCAGGTCAGCTTCCTCCATCCACAGGTCAACGGCTTTGGGTCACATGACTCTGGCTGACAGACGAGCGCGCGACAGATCGTTTAACCAGTCTGACGCCGCTTGTACTTCCTGTTTGGACAGACTCGTCCTCAGAGGACACTGCCAGGTGTTTTCCTGCCGCTTTGCTCTGCCTCGCTGTGGAGTCTCTGTCAAAGAGCAGCAGCCCAAACTCATCAGCCTGCAGCTTCGCTCTGGACTCTGCTGCTTGTTCAGAGCTTTCCACGATCAGAGCTTCCTTCACGTCGACAGACAGCGCTTCAATGAAGTCCAGTCCTCAGCAGAGGAGACAGAGGACGAGCGTGTCCAGCCGCTTCATGTCTGTCTGCTGTGTTTCTGGACGTCTTGTGTGCATTGATGATCAATGGCAGTTACTGCGTTCTTCTTCTCCTGTTAAGTTCAATGGCGGTTGGCATCCACCCAAAGTGATCCCATTCATATAGTCCATTCTGGAAATAATCCACATTATTATCATTGTTAATATTATTCTGAGGCCTGAGAATGAGGCTCTGCACCTTTAATCCCTCTGAACGAGGCACAAAATCCTCGACTGAACGCCGCCTGACACATGAGAGGAGCCGATCTCAGAAGTGATTCACGCTTGGTCTGAAGTGGATTTGACTGCGATGCTGGATGAACGTCTCTCCAGCTGCTCTTACAGACGATATGTCACAATCTTCAGTAACAAGGCGGGTTAACAATGGCGGACCAAATAAAATAACTTGATTTATTCCTGCTGAAACTTGTAAAAGCACAGACTCTGAAAGAGGAGCTGATTCCTGTGAAGATGTTCGAGTTTTGTTTCCACAAACTCTGAGAACGTCTCTGTGACTGTCGACGGGGAAGCTGGGATACAAACGCTCCTCCTGTTGTCGTCTGACAACAAACACGGCTGTAAGTTTACACAAACAAAAACAGGAATCAGAGGCGCTTTAACGTCTGCTGGTTGTGTTCATCAAGAGAGATGTTTCCTCTTGTCGTCTTCACGCTTACATGGACGCAGCGTTCAGTGGATCTGTCTTAAAGGCTGAACATCAGTGTGCTGTGGCTGTTTTCTGTGTTCAGAGAGCGTCTTTAAAGGAGCCGCTCGCTCCAAAAGGCTCCTCTTATCACTATCTACCACCAACATATCACTGAAAACTGAGTCAATCAACGAGCCGATCAACCAGCAGCTTGGTTAACTGGTTTCTGCAGATATTTCTCACACAGCTGAACTGACTCCATGGTCTTCCTCTCCAGCAGACATTATTGAAAGTGGCGCCTACACTGAACCATCAGTCATCACATTAATTCAACAACCAGTCTGTGTGTTTTGGGTCTCTACCATCCGTCTCTTTAGCTGCTAAATGTTGCTAACTGCTAGAAACACTGACTCCAAACAGGAAACATGCTGTAAAAGTTCAGCTCTGCAGCTAAAGAGGCTGAAAGTCTCCACAGAGCTGCAGAGTTTACAGTAAGTTTGTGGACGCGAGCAACACTTTGACTTAAAGTCCTTAGAGTCGATGTTAACAGAAGACATCAGTGGCGACCTTTAAAGGTCATCTCTCATAGCGCCCTCTTCCTTCAGTAAGGTGTAACAACAACACAGAATTTATAAAAACTCACAAAATGAACTCATTATTTGAACGTCTGATGGTGATTCTGCACCATCTTTAGCTTCGTTAGCCGTGTGGCTATCACACAGTGTCAGTCGCTTGAGTCCAGCTCAGGCTAAATGTGTTAGCATGCTGCTGTTAGCCTTTAGCCTCACAGAGCTGCTGGCAGGGCTGAGGACTCTCCGTCTTGTCTTTAATTGGACCGTGTTCCTGCATTCACTCGGTGTCTCACATGTTCTGATGTTGCGTTCCTCCTCAGAGGACGCCGTGCTCTGCTCTTTGTGGTCAGACGAGGAAAACGCAGGATGTTTGGCAGCTTTCCAGCACGGGATGTCGGCTGCTCAGCCAGCTGCGACCTCTGACCTCGTCTTCATTCCGGTCGGCTGCTGATTTCTGGATGTGAAGCATCAGTGAAGCTCAGGGAAGACGAACGACGGAGGGGAAGACAAAGTCAGACTTTCTCCTCGCTGCAGTGTCACGTTTGCCTGTTTCCAAGGAAACTGAAGTATTTTCATTCAGATGTGTCCTGATGCTGTTTCCACTTTGTGTTGTTGGACGGATTCATGATTTACACACAGGCGATGAACTGAGAGCGCACACACGTGCAGTTTAACCACAGACTGATGGCGGACATGTAAAAAGAGACGCTGTGTTTCAGAAGCTGTTATGGTGGGTTTGTCAGGTCTGACCTCTGTCGGTGTCACCAGGCTCATCCTGTTTGGACTTCACCGAACGAGAAGGAAGATTATTGGACAATGACGCTTCAAATTCCCAGTTTATTTCCAACATAAAGCACATTTCTCTTCATCGTGATCGCACCATCACACACTCATCTGATCCCACAGCGACGAACCTTTGTGTTCCTTTAGCAGCACGTTTCCTAAATAAATCACATTTCCATAAAAAGGATTTCTATGTATTTTTCTGACCTGCTTTGCTTGACATCACTTCATGAACTAAAACAGCAAACATTAATTTGAATGGCAGAGAGAAACAGCAGCAGGTGAACAGCACACTCACCACGCTGGATCTGAGATGTGTGTTTAGCAGCTTTAGGTTTATGTTTGTGCTTAATGCCGAAGACAAACAACTACAGATATCATTAAAATCACAGTTTATTACTAATCTGCAAAGTGAAACACAGTTTTTGAGGCTCAGCTTGAGTAATTCAGTGATTCAGAGAGTAAAAGAGGCGCATCAAAACAGAGCTTATGATAAATTATGATGTTCTGACTTTTAATGAAGCTACGCTAACAGTTTCCCTCTGCTTCCAGTCTTTGTGCTAAGCTAGGCTAACATGTCCTCAATCTTTCTCTGTCATCTTTGTGCAGCTGTTGCTCCATGAACATGAATCAAAGAGCAGTCTGACGTTAATTAAGTGACGCTGACAGTTAAAACTTTCTTTAAATGGAGGCAGGTGACTCTAAATATGGTGTTTTGTTCTTATTTTAGTACCATTTGGGACGACTGCTGCAGGTCTGTGAAGCACATTGATGAACTGCTGTTGTCATTAGAAACATGTTTTAGCTAAAAAAAAAAGCTCCACACTCACTTCTAACAACTGACTGACTGATTGGACGACTGGTCTTATCCTGCTCTGATGTGAATGTGATTCGTTCTGTGGCGTCACTTTAAAGAGCAGCTCAGCAGGTTCGCTCAGATGTCGGCAGTGAAAGCGCCACGGTCACGCTTCAGCAGCACTTAAGAACATCTCTTCTGTAAAATCACGTCTCAGTTCTCTTTAGACGCCTTCGAGGATCTGAACTCTTCTGCAGCTCAAAACTCTGTTTGTGCACTTCTGCTTTTGTGCCGCGGCTGCACTTTTTTTGTTTTTATGAAAGCGCTCAGAGAGTTGACCACAGCTGTCACACTGCTGAGACAGTAATCCTGTGTGTGTGTGTGTGTGTGTGTGTGTGTGTGTGTGTGTGTGTGTGCGTGCGTGCGTGCGTGCGTGCGTGCGTGCGTGCGTGCGTGCGTGCGTGTGTGTGTGTGTGTGTGTGTGTGAGTTATTCATGTACATATGTGTACAGGGTCACATTGTGGGGACAGAAGTCTCCAGAACGTGAATCATTCAGTTTGGGTGAAGGCTTAAGTTAGCAGAGGTAATGTCCATAAAAGTGATGGAAACATGACTCTGTGTGTGTGTGTGTGTGTGTGTGTGTGTGTGTGTGTGTGTGTGTGTGTGTGTGTGTGTGTGTGTGTGTGTGTGTGTTTGTGTGTGTGTGTGTGTGTGTGTGCGCTCCAGTGGGTTTCTGAAGGTGTAACTTCGTCTTGTATTGCCGCTGACACTGAAACCTTTTTAAGCTGTCAGCCCCAATATCTGGTCTTTACAGCAGCGACTAAAAAGTGTGTGTGCGTGTGTGTAAATGTGTGTGTGAGTGTGCGTGTGACTGTGTGTGCGCGTGTGTGTGTTTACTGATCGTATTCTCTGTGACAGTACAACAGCAGTGTAAATGGAGTTTAAATTTTGAATGACCTTCATGACCTGAAACTCACTTTCTCTTATATCGGGCACACACACGCACACACACACATGCACGCACACACACACGGCACATCTCTGAGCGGTGTGACAGCTGTGGTCGTGACCTCAGACACACTGAGTTGTTTCCTCAAAACAACTAAAAACTGCTGCAGAAGCAACAGAAAAAGAAAAGCGAATCCAGTCGAGGACGAGAAGCTGAACTGAATCCACGTCTGATTGGACGGTCCTATTGATTGACAGGTCCTATTGATTGACAGGTCACTCTAAGTGGTTCAGAAATGTGTGTGCCTGGTATCTGATCTGGTTTTTGGACCTTGTTCATGTAAACATCCTGGTCTCAGAGACCTGGATCAGCTGGTATCCTGGTTTAGAGGAACCTGCTTATTGAAATTAGGATTCGTGTACGTGGACGCCGAGCTTCCGTTACACTTTCAAAATAAAGCTCGCTGAGAAAGGTTTCAGGTGATGTTTGCTTCGTTTCGGAAATTAAAACCACTCTATGTGCTTTGGGGAACGATCGTGGACGAATGCTGCACACAGAAACTGAACCCCGGTCCATCGATGTGTTTTATCGTGCACGCTCTTTTAGATTAAGATTTCCACTTTGCTTTTTCTGCCGTTGACTCCTCGTTAATGTCACCTGAAGCATCTAAAGTCTGTTTTGCAGTCCTTTCAACATCAACATGAAGTTATCGGCTGAAAACACGCCGCTTCACTCTCTCTACCTGCCGACGATACAAAGACCTGCTGGTTATGAAGAACACAGTATTCTTCAAGTCCTTGAAGGTCTGTGAGGGAACTCAACGCTTTCCTTTGTTTGCATTAAACAACACGAAGCTTTACTTGATGCTTATTGAAAAGAAAAAGGTTTTTCTGCTTGTTTGCTGCCTAACGTGTCACACTGGATGTTAACTCTTATATAAACAAGCTCATTGGTTGGTTGAGTCGCGCTCTGTCAGCTTTCAGCCTGAGCGACCAAACGTTGGTGATGATGCTGGGTGACGAAGGTCATCAGAAGCTCAAACAAAACAAAACTCAGCGAGCGCTCCAGAGTTCACAGAGTCGCTGAACTGAGATGAACCATCGATGCGGAAACATGAAATAATTTTAAAAAGTCAGACTGAATTAAAGGAAGTCGAGGGCCACTGGACGAAAAACGAGAGCACTCAGAGTCCTGAGTGCTTCATCCGACACCTACGTGAAACGTGTGGGAGTCGCCATTAAACATTAAAGCTTCTCATCACATCCAGTTTGTCTGATTCAGAGGGCGAAGAGGAGGCCGTGCTTCGTCTTTGCTTAGACAACAGCTATCAGGTGAACACACCAGCTGATCTCGTCCACTTTGAGCCTCTCGAGCGTCCGTCCTCACGATCTCTGAGACGCCCTGAAGATCATCCCAGAGAGACGCCTTCAAACCGTCCAGAGAGGGACGTCAGAGCTTCATCACGTGGACATTTGACTTACTGTAGAGGAAGTCAACAGTGACGTGAGACAGAGACTCTTAACTTAGAATAATTGATTCATTTCAATTGATAATTAATATTTAAAGAGCAGCTTGTTTTTCATCAACACGCCTCCTTGGCACAAACCCCCTGAACCCCCCCGACCACCTCCTCCCACTGATGCTCCAGCTCAACCTGCACAGACTTTAAAACAGGAGTCAGTGACTGCAGTCCCAGGAGATCTTCATCACGATGAGGAGCCACGATGGAGTCTGAGCCTCTTCTGGTCTGCGCGTCCAATCACGTTCACAGAGAAACACTTTGCTGCATTTCACTTCAGCCAGTGATACAAAGTGTGCTCCTCTTCCTCTGCTCCTTCGTTTAATTCATTAATTCTTCCTCCTCTCCCTCTCTCTCCTCCTCTCCCTCTCTCTCCTCCTCTCCCTCTCTCTCTCTCTTTATATTTCCTTCTGTCATTTCTGTCTTTCTCTCTCTCTGAAGTTTATGTTGAGATAAACTTGTGACAGCATAAGAGAAGCACTCAGAACTGTCAGCACTCTTTGTGTGTGTGTGTGTGTGTGTGTGTGTGTGTGTGTGTGTGTGTGTGTGTGTGTGTGTGTGTGTGTGTGTGTGCGTGCAGACAGCATGGTTCTGCTTCAAAGCCCATTTTAAGTCAATGGGTGTGTCATGACGGATTTTTGTCAACCCCCTGTGGTGACACGAAGCTCTCTCAGAGTGTGTATCAGTCTGTGTGTGCGTGTGTGCGTGTGTGTGTGTGTGTGTGTGTGTGTGTGTGTGTGTGTGTGTGTGTGTGGTAGCTGACTCAGTCCCTCAGGGTATTTCCCTGAAGCTCAGTTGTCAAACTCTGTTTTTCTTTGCCCGTCTTTTGTGTTCTTCCTCTCTCTCTCTCTCTCTCTCTCTCTCTTACTGTACATCTGTTTCTTTTTCCTTTCTCAGTCTTTCTTTTTCTCTCTTTCCCGCCGTCATCAATCCCTCCTGCAGTCGGAGGAATGACATCACCGTAAACTTTTTGACTCCACCACACCAGATTTAAAGGTTTTGAACGCGTCAGCTCAGGATCCAGTAAACAGATGAAAAAAGTCACGGCGATGTGAACAAATGCATCGACTGACACTCGTTCGTCTCACAGCTGATTGATCTTCATCCTCTCAGCCGTTGACCTCCATTAAAAACACATCAGTGAGCCTCACTGTTGCTCCTTCATCGCCATGAACACACACACTGTAGTTTATTCTGACTCACACACACACAAACACTAGTACAGCACCAAATGTGGATTAATCCGCCGCTGAAAATAGTCCCAACAGATGCACCATTTCCTCCTGTTTGTCTGCTAAAAACTGCAGTGTTTGCTGAACCTTTTTTAATACATAAAACTCTGTATTTGTGAACCATTTTTGCACAATTTCCACCCTCAGAAGGAGGCAGCGGGCTTGGATCTGGGCGCCGCTGACAGGGTGCTGAAGGTAGAGCCATCTGAATTGTGAAAACACAACAAGTGCAAAGCAGCCGGTCCTGAGTGCACAAACTGTGTGGGCGTCAGCGCACCTGCTATTTTGGGCCATGTGCTGCAGAGCAAAGTGCAAAAGGATGGGTGAGGTGGAATATAGATCAGAGAGTGTGGAGGTTAATAAACACGCTCTCGCTGGTCTCATCGTTATGCATTTCAAGAATAAAACATGAAATTTGCTCAGAGAGAAGTTGGAGAGGAGGCAGTGAAAGGCAGGACTGAGGCGCCGCTGCGAATCGACGCCGGCCTCGTAAACAACAGTCTGATGTGTGTGCTGATCTGCTGCAGTCTCCACTCATTGGATTCAATGCGGGTAAACACAGTGGACGTTGGTGTTCTCTGCCCTCTGACTGCAGGAACATGTGTGCTGTGCTGCCTTCAGGTGCTGCAGCGACTTAATGAAGTGAAGGAGAAGCTTTTCATGCAGCATAAAGCAGCTCGTATTGATTCATAGTCACATGTAGATTTAAATGCATCTCCTGTTTGCAGAGTGATCACATAAAATGATTTATTCTCATCATTATTCTGTCTTTATTTATCGTTATCATCAATATTTAGTTGCTTCTTGCTGATGAAGATGGGATGTCTGTTCTCACTGCACCCGTTTTCCACCAAAATACCAACAACTTGCTTTGCTGTGCCTCATCTGAATGAACCTCCCACCTGTTTGCTCCTCTCCTCCCACCTGTACACCGTGTGCTCTGCACGGCTTCAGAAATACCACACAGGCAGGCGAAGACGATTTTATGGTTAGGAAAATACCAAACCGATGGAGCGCTGCTGGTGTTGGTCCCAGGAGTCACTGAGAGACAGACTAATGTCTGGTTTTGACATTTCATCGGGTTTAATGAGAGTTTAGAAGAATCTAGAAGAACACCGGCTTTCCTTCACTCTCTGCTGTAGGTTGTGCTAAAGGTGCATTAAGAGGAAGGTAACCGCTGCATCAACCTGCTGGAACTGAAGCAAACATCAGCTGACTCCAAACATTCAGTCAATGGAGGATGATTTGAATAAAGCTTCTGCTCTTTGCACATTCTCGTACGCCTTTGCTTTGTAGCGTTAGCTGCATCATTTATTCTTCCCTGAAATTAACACTGTTTGTCATAACAGGCTACATAACATAGTATAATGAGTCACGTTAGCTGGTGAAGATACTAAGCTCTACAACTGTAAAGTACTTTGTTAGCAGTAACTTTAGCGAGCAAGCAAGCCAAGGTTTGCCAGCTAGCAGTGAATTAGCTACGCTGCATGGAGCTGTTGTCGATTACTTTGGCCAATAAAGTACTTTGCAAATGGAAAACCAGCTCAAACCAGATCAACCTCTGGAGAGTTAGCTGATGTTATCTACTCAGAACGGTGTTTTGCTACGTTAGCTAGCTAGCAAGTTGTCCTCATAAACAAGTGAGGTACCATTAGCTAACATTAGTCAGCTGAAACCATCACAATATTCTTCACATGTTTTGCAGTAACTGGCTTTGACTTCTGGACTCTGTGTTCTGGTGGCTGCTGCTCGTTTGTTGACGTTAGCCGGCTCCATTTATAGGCTAACGTTAGCTGTTAGCTGCACACTACTGAAGCTGTTGGTGTTTACTGTAAGTGTTTTACATAGAAATCTATCCACAGGCTGTTACCTGAGGAAGGTCTCATTTTGTAAGTTACAATCCGTTCACACTTTGCGATACAAAGCGTTGAACGCACATAAATTGCTTCATATTCTTAAATATTGCACGTTCAACACGTTTTATCTTTGCATGGTACAACCGTAAAACCTTGGAGTCTTGGTTTAAAAATTAAATTCAATATAAGTTTAAAGAAGTTTCAGAGGCTTTTGGGGGGAAATGAATATGCTGTGTGACATTTTCATGCAGTGTTTGAATAATGTAGTATTTGAATTCAATTAAAGACACACTGAAAAGAAACAGTTAAACAGTAAAGATAACAAGCATAAAAGAACATTTTGTGCTTCAACAGCACTGACGTTTCTGCTGAAGCACAAAATGTTCACATAGTGTGATAAAATACTCTAAATAAAACAAATGGACAAAAATTGAGTTGTACAGCAAGAAGTAAAACATGCTTCCCTTTCTCTCTGCTTTCCATCCAACAGCTCAGATTATGAAAATGCAGACAGTCACTGAATATTCAAACGTCTAAAGCTCGAACCAGTAACACTGCAGGGGTTTCACATCAACACGGCTCTACAGCGACTGATTTAATGGTTTAACACTCCTCGACCAGAGATGAGGAAGAAACTGGGGAAATCTGAACTGAAGGGAGGGGATGAATGATGGATAAGATATTTCTTATTTTATCATCTGAGGGCTGTGGATCCATTTTCTCTTTAAGTTTTATGGTTTTTGAAACTCAAAAAAATCTATGTTCGTGTTGTTATTGCTGGATTAGTCGTTACCCTTTGGGATTTGCAAATTAAAGAAACTCCATCATTTCCTGCTCGGCTTCCTGAATATCTGCTTACGTTCAGGAGTTTGTCTGATTCATTATGATGTGAAGACAGTTGGTCTTTGGCGTGGATGGGACTTAAGCTGTGACTCATGTCTATTTTTTCTACAAAGGAGGTTTAGGTTCAGCCATGTTTTTCATTTGTCTGTCTCATTTTCATCTGACAAAACTGATTTTCTATTTTAAACAATCCATCTGTCTACAGGGGCTGAGTAACGACTCGCATTTCGTTTGCACTTTATGCACACAGACGGCGATGATGTCCAAAAACTCTGATGAATAAAAGTCCATGAGCCTCTGCTGTCCTCACTTCAATATATAAGTTTATTACAACGCAAATCTGATCTGAGAAGAGCTCAGTCACTGTTGTTTTGCATTCAGTGTTATCAGCGGAGTCTGGAAAGTCGACAAGGTCTGCATCTTAACCTCCAGACACTCAGAGCCTCCTAACAGAAAGTGTGAAGGACTCTGAAAAGACCTCTCAGGTTAACCAACCAAAGCACTCAAACACAGACTCCTAAACTTTTCTACTGCAGTGTTTTTAATGCTTCAAGTCCATTTTCTTCCATTTTATACATGAATCTATTGTGAGTCGAGCTCTGAGCTATGTTAACGCACAGGTGACCTACACTCAGTGCTGTACCTGAATGCATCATGTATGACAACTGTTTGTCCTCCATTATCGCCCCCTGCTGGTGCTGCACCTTCATACACTGGCAGGCTTTCCTCTAACGGGTCAGCAGGTGTGTTACACGTCCGTCTGTGGACACTGACTCAGTCGAAGGTCTGCAGCTAAATGCTAACATCAGCATGCTAACGTGTTCACAGGGACAACGCTAACATGCTGATGTTAAGCAGGAGGGTTCATCCTCTGGGGATCATGAAGGTCTGATCATAATTTCATGGGTCTCCATCCTGTCTTTGTTGAGACCTTCCAGTTTGGACCAAAGACCACCGACGGAGCCGGTGGCACGGTTCATGTTAATGTCTTCACACACACACACCCCCCCCCGGGTCAGTCTGCGTCCTTTGAAATGGCAGAATAACTTCATCAGTTGTGTGAGAGTCAGAGGGGATAAAGGCAGGAAGTGTCATTAAAACTGTGGTGGATGAACTCTGTGTGTGTGTGTGTGTGTGTGTGTGTGTGTGTGTGTGTGTGTGTGTGTGTGCGTGTGTGTGTGTGTGTGTGTGTGTGTGTGTGTGTTAGCTGGACAACTCAGCATTAAATCTCATTAGGAAGTGAGGATGAGAGAGCTGGTCCAATGCCTGAGGACACACACATCCACACACACACACACACACACACACACACACACACACACACACACACGTTAATTTACTCATCCACCACAGCTAAAAAGTTCAACACACACACACACACACACACACACACACACACACACACACATCCTGGTGTTCAGATGTTGCTGGGTCCATTTGGAGTGGAACATCCCATAATGAGGGTGTGTCCGTTTCCATGGCGATGAATAATAGAGGGCTTTTGGACAGAAATCGATTGAAATATATTACTGAGTGTCACTGACTCGGGCCAGGGAGGCGTGTTGAGGTGAAAGTGTCTCTTTGGCTTTCGGTTTTTCTTTCAGTGTTGCCTCTTCGCTTAAATGTTCTTCCTCCATCAGCACCAGTTTCCCTCCTCCTCCTCCTCTTCCTGCAGCTTGTCTCCATCCTGTCGTCCCTCTCTCTCTCGTTGTTTGTGAAAACAATTAGTCAGTAATTATCTTTGTGTCTGCTTTACAGTTAATTAACAAACACAGCAGAAGAAGCTGACGGAATAAATAAAAAAAGGAGGGATGACATTTAATTACCCAGCAGCTGACTCCAGATCAGACATGCTTTGAAATTTGTTGAGTTTGATGCCGGGACTCTCAGCTCCCACATGTCTCTGTGATAATCAAGTCACTTTCTCTGCCAAGATTAATTAGATATCTCTGGTCGGCCTCCAGAAGCATCCACAATACGACGGTGAAGGCGTTTAGAACAACGTGACCTTTGCTGGATGCTCTTCACACGCAGGACGTCTTCATCGTCCTTTCATCGTGAAGAGGAGCGTCTGTTCGTACAGTTTAACCTGGGTGGATCATTTTAGACTCGACTTAAACCACCTATTGACCCAGATGAAACACCTTAAACCAGGTAGACCAGGTACATTTACTGGAGAGCAGCTTAGTCCTGGTTAACCTGCAGCAAATGCAGTAATAGTACACTGAAAATATTCCACTACGAGTATTTAAATAAAGTATCAACAGCCAAATGTTCTTAAACAATCAAAATTAAAAATACTTGTAAGGTGGTTCCTCGGTGTCGTATAGGTGATTGGATCAAAGCTGTGGTAGGCAGACCAATCACAGGTCATTTCAGAGACAGCGTTCCTATTGGCTGTTCTACAGATGCAGACGGAGAAGCCTCGTCTCATAGTCACACCTACACCCACACTTGGTAAATTTCTAAAACCTCCTTTCTCTTCAGCGGCGTGCAGGGAAGTCGTCCCGCCTCCACACGCAGCTTCAGGCTCATTATGTTCGATGGCATGATGGCAAACAGTTGGGATTAACTTTTGAGGTGGTGTGTGCGTGTGTGTGTGTGTGTGTGTGTGTGTGTGTGTGTGTGTGTGTGTGTGTGTGTGTGTGTGTGTGTGTGTGAAGCCTCGGGCGCTCGGCCCCGGGGCCACAAAGCGCTGGAGGGGCATCTATGAGAAGACGAGTCGTGGCCGGAGGGATGGGGGTCTCGCTGAGGCTGACGGGCCCTGCAGGGCGGGGGGCTTCACAGATCGACCGACCGACTCCTTCTGCCGTCCCCCCACCTCCTGGGTGTGGTGGGAGGGGCTTAGTGGAGCGATGGGAGGCAGCAGAGAGGGAGGCAGGAGCGTTCACAGCTGCTGCCTCCTGCAGCTTTAAGACTCCTGCTGCTGCTTTGAACTGCTTTACATGCTGTTGGCTGGTTTAATCTACAGCAACGCATCAAATTCTATGAGATCATCTGTGAGAAACACGTATGTCCAAAAAGTCTGACGAGCTCATATAAACAGGCTGTTTTCAGCTTTGTGACGATGCATTTTCAGCTGATCCAAGAGGCTTTTTAAAGAGTTTATTGAGCTGAAGAAGAGGAGGAAGGAAGAATTCATCCTTCAGTCAGCATCAGCACAGCAGGAGATACGAGCTTTCCCTGAGAAGAAGAAATCTGAAGAGTATCCAGTAACTGTCAGACAAAGGTAATGGAGTAAAAAGCACAATATTTACCTCTGAGGTGTGTCAGGGCAATGCTGCAAAAAATGGAAATAACAAATAATAATGGAAGTACAATTACCTCGAATTTGTACTAAAGTATAGTACCTGAGTAAATGTACCACTGAGGCGGAGCACATCACCTGTGGAAGCTCAGGTGAGAAATAAACTCGACAATCATCCTTTTGACAGGCTTTGATTTGATGTCCAGGATCATTTATATTTAATCGTTATAAAAACAACAATTAAAAGGATTTGAACATTTCACAGAGATCAGAGTTGAGCAGCAACGTGCTGTTTGTCCACCATCTCTGAACTCAACCCAGGTGGAAAGATCTGGACCTGGACCGGTTAGCCTGGACACCTCCACCGTCTGAGTCGATGCTCTGAACCTGATTTTTCCAAACAGAACATTTCTGCCAAAGTAAAAACCTCGACACAGGCAACGATCTGAGGAGACGTTTGGACTTTTCAAGCAGCGTTTGTTCTCTGCTTGTTTCGACTTCAGATTCACTGAAAAATGATCCTTAAGCAATCAGAGCCAGCGAACCAGGCGGGTTCATGGAGAGACGCTGCTGTTGTAATTAGTGCAGAAAGTTACCAAAAACATCCTGCAGTCGATGCAGCTGCTCCTCTGCTTTAATGTGTTCTGCATGACCGTTCTGCTTTAATATTTTATTATTTTTCATATCTCAGACTGAGACTTTTATTTTGTTGTTTTACGAGCGCTCGTCTTCCTCTCTCTCTTCTTATGAATAATCAATCGAACAGATAATAAATAACTTCTGTTCATATAATCTCACATGCAGCTTTAATAAGATGGCATCAATCTGTGTTTTATACTCCAATAAAGCCGAACTTCTGTTTCTGTCCTGAACAATAAACTGTAAGACAACTGAAGACATAAAACAGACACATGAAAAATCAACTTTAGGTTGTTTTATTTCTCTCACAGTTTTTAGACTCATGAAAATTCTACGGCTCCTTCGACTGAATAATAAAGTTTCTAACAGCTTTAACGACTTCATCACAGCAACAAACTGAACAGAGGACGGTGGAGCAGACGTGCTCGGACCCTCGTGAGCGCTGCAGGTGAGCAGATACTGAACACACCTTTCAAACAGCTCTGACTCGATGTGAACAGCTGTGATCGGCGCCTCCCTGCAGGTACGCTGACGTCTTAATGTCGTTAGGACAGGCACCTGAGGAGGGAGGGGCTTCTCGTCTTAATTACAGAACACATCCGCTCTGAGTGGATCCATGCTTTTCTTTTCTTTGCTGCAGCTCTGCCAGAGGTTTTTTCTTCCCCAGGAAAGGTCACTGCTGTCAGTCCATTTCTTCTGTTCTGCTAAATAACGATCCAGTTTATCCCTCCAAGGTTTAAACTGACCAGAATTTATATCTCCATGACAGCAAAAGTGTCAAATGACAGTGTGGAAAGAATGAAACTGCCAGGCTAGCTGTTTCCCTCTGTTTCCAGCCTTTGTGCTAAGCTAAGCTAGACAGATATGACAGATATGATAATCTTCTCATCGAACTCTCAGAAAATGACAATTAATCACAAAACTATTTCTTTAAAGCAGCTATAATATATTTTCAGAATAACAAAGAATGAAACGTTGCTCATAGCGACGACCCTGCAGAGGATTAACGGTGCAATCGACGGTAAATTTAGCAGATTAGCTTAGCATTTAGCAGCTAAAGAGTCAGATATGTCCCTCAGGAGCTGGTGGAGACCAAAAACAGAGCCGAAAGAGAGCAAAAGGAACTCAGCAGCGGTGCTTTACACATTTCCTAGTGTAAATCTGATGAGTAGACTGCTGCCCACAGCGCCGCCTGGTGGTGATAGCATCTGACGCCTGGAGCGGGCGAGCAGGTGTTGAAATACACACCGTAAAAACACCTGTAAACATGCTGATATGATTAATACGATAAGGCCTCAAAGGTTGGTGAAAGCATGTTCAGATTCACTGAATAAATAGAAATGTGACCTTGACTGAGCTTTATTCAGTGGATAGAGTAATGTTGTCAGCACTATCAGTCAAAAGATAAAGCAGAGCGCGCACACACACACACACACACACACACACACACACACACACACACACACACACACACACACACACACACACACACACAGATTTTTCTCGGTGTTGGTGGTGTGATATTGATCGGCTCTCCTCTGTGTTTGATGAAGGATTTATAGCGAAGCTGAGCAGACGGGCAGGATGCAGTTATTTTAGATGAAGCTTCTTTTAACAAGGTTAGTCCCACAGGAGAGGAAGTCACACAGAGACAGACAGAGAGAGAGGGCTGGAGAGGGGTCAGCCATGGAAAGGTCAGAGGTCGTCACGCGGCGCTGAATGCCTTGACTTGAAAGCAGCAGAAGAGACAGAGAGAGGCTGCAGAGGATCAGACTCTGTTCACTTCAGATGAGCTGAAACGTGGACTCTGCATGGGAGGCTGCAACAATGCTTCAACCTGTGCTTTCTGAGTGGATGTTAACGTGTTCACGAGGTTTTTCGTGTCTGGTTCAAAGGTCTCCGGATCGACAGTGTAACGTGTTATTCTCAAAGTCCTCAAAGATAAATTTCTGATTTTAACCTTTTCAATAAAACTGACTTGTTTGGTGCTCAGGTGTTTGTGATGTCAGGTGGTCGCAGTGTAAGTCGTTAACTTTCTCCATTCATCAGCTGTAGCTACAAGTTTCTCTTCAGAATCCAAAAAATAACACGTGACGAGGTTTTAAAAGACAACGCGGTGACTGAAGCGATGGTTCCCAACGTTTTTGGCTTCTTGCAGAAAGATCAGCGTCAGTCTGGAGCTCCTTGTTTCACAACACATTTCCCCATTTAAATATGCAATATGTAAAAATCCAATGTAACAGAGCTGACCAGCTAACAGCAGCTAGTAGCTACAGCAAAGAGCACAGTGAGCAGCTGTTAGCGTTACTCTGCTGATATGCTGCCCCCTGCTGGTCTGGAATGGACCAAAGAGGTCATATTCAGCCAATGTTTAAGAAAAAAAAGCAAAGATTAGAGAAAAGTTCAAAGAAACGATGGAAAAACTTACGTCTTATTTTTGTTTTCCGTGCTTTCTTTCCTCTCCCATCAGTCATCTGACGACCTCTCAGATTGACCTGGTGACCCTTTGGAGGGGCCCGACCGCTTGTTTGGGCACCACTGGGATAAACTAGCTAACTGTATTGAAGTAGTTTAAAGCAGCTCCACCTGCAGCAGCTCCGACAGTAAAATGCTGTTTAAAGCTGATTTCCACAGATCTGGTTGGTTGGTTGGCTGTTTGGTGTTTCCAAATGCGAGAGCAGCTCTTCGTTCCAAGACTCAGACTTTTCCAGAAGTTCCCAAACTAATTTGGAGACAGGAGCGAATGCATCTGCCTCCCTCTCTTCCGGGGACATCGTGCGATCAGATTAATTCATGAGATAACAAAATTTCTCTCTGTGAATTCAGATCATTGCTGCAGAAGCTGCTCTCTCCTCCAGCTGCCAGTGTCGCCAGCCTCACTGTTTCTGATTGGTCCTTGGTGCTTTTATGGTTTTACGCAGCTATTGGCTTGTTATAAGGTGCCGTGTGGTTCTTCTTTATTATATTTAATCATATTATTTTGTAATTTTAGGGAGATATCTTGTGTTGTCTTGGCCTGTACATTTTAATGTCACTGAGACTTTCCTGCTGAAATGAACTGAAAGATTAAATAATGCCTCAGCTTCGGTTTTCTTACTGTAAAGAAATGAAATATAACATTTTTGTACAGGTCAGGCTGCTGGAGGTAGAAGGTTAAACTGGCTGCAGGGGTTCAGGTTCTTCCAGGCTGAAGCCAACAGTCACAGAAAGGTTATCGAAACAAACTTCATGTGGTCCACTTTTATTTTGAGATATTTTAAAGTGGGCAGCTCACTCAGCTTCCAGCCTCCAGAATGAGGAAAGTTTGAGTCTTGGGGGGAAAAGTTTGTTCACATAGAGGCAAAAATGAGCATGCATGAATGTCATTTCAGAACGGGATCCTTAAAAATGAACATGAATTAAAACTCGTTATTGAAGCCCAGAGTTTGTAATGAAACCTGCTTAATAATCAATTATGTGTCTAAGCTTTGGTTTCCATTACAGGCAAACTGTGACGCTTATGTTCAGCAGCAAATTCTGCAGTAATAACGATAATAATGTCATTTTATCTAACGAGTTTATGCGTGTCTGATCTTTGGTCTTCACTGTTAGCAGCTGCATATGTCTAACTGCTGGATTCCCATTAAAAATAGCATAAGCTGCAGGTGTCTAACTCCTGAGAACCCAGTCACCAAAATAAACGTTGGCATTGTTCTTCTGCAGACGACGGAAAAGCTCAAACTTCATGTTTCAGGTGTTCAGGCGGTGGTCACAGTCTGTTTCAGGTTATCAAAGATCGTGTTTTGGCGTGAAATACCTGCTTCAGTCTGCAGCTCGCACAGCGTCTTATTCCCCTCATAGAAATTCTCCTCGCAGCTCCAGCGTTTGTTGATATTTGTGTTTGTGTTTGAGAGGAAGAAATGCCAGAAAAATAATGTGCACTTCTGTATTCAGCGTGTGTGTGTGTGTGTGTGTGTGTGTGTGTGTGTGTGTGTGTGTGTGTGTGTGTGTGTGTGTGTGTGTGTGTGTGTGTGCCTCTCCTAATGACTTGTCAGTTTCCACCACAACTGCTAGAGGTGACGCTTCCTCCCTGGAGACACACACCCACACACACACACACACACACACACACACACACACACACACACACACACACACATACACACAAGCACACACAAACATACACACATAAACACACTTTTACCGCCAGCGGGGTCAAACAGGGTCACAAAAAGTGACACCATAATAAGTCTTTGTCAGTCTGATCAATGACTACACACACACACACACACACACACACACACACACACACACACACACACACAAAGTGAATACCAACAAATGGACCCACACAGTGAATTCTAATTAGCGAGCAGGCTAAACGAGGCAGTGATCCCATTTACTGCTCACAATACAAAGAGTTTAACTTTCTCCCTCTCGCTCGCTTCTCGCTCTTCTCATGTTAACAAGTTTGTTTTTCCGAGCGCCGACTCATTTATCAGAACGAGAGAGCGCAAACATGAATTAATCAACTTCTGTTTGTTTCAGCACAATTAGTGATCAAATCAATTTCTGCCTTCAAAAGATGGAGCGAGGGAATGAGGAAGGAGAGGAGGGAAGGAAACGGAGGGAGGAAGTGGTGAGGAAGAGGGAAATGAGCAAAAAAATGAGATGAAGAAACAAAATTAAAAGGAGGTAGGACAAAAGAAAAGGGAGGATGGAGGGATGGAAAGAGGAGAAAAGGCAAGAAAATATTCTTATATTATAACAAAGCAACTTCAGATGGAAAATGTAAGGAAAAGAGAAGGAGGAAGAGAGGATAGAGGAAGAATAAAAATAGGAGGGATGGAAGGAGGAGAGAATAAAGAAAACCTAAACAGAGAAAAACATGAAGTCAAAGGACATGAGGAAGGAGGAGGGGAAGGAACACAGGAGCAGAAAGTGGAAATAAAAGTAAAGATGGAGGGAGCAAAGAAGGAGGAATAAAAAGAGGGCACAAAGGTGGAAGTGCAAAACAGAAGGCAAAGATAAAGGAGGAGTGAAAGGCAAAGGCAGAAAAGGAAAGAAGGAGTGATGAAAGGACAGGAAAAGGAGGTCAATAGACTAAACAGAAAAAGAAGGAAGTAGAAGAAAAACGAGCAGAGAACAAGTGAAGGAAGAGAGATGGAGTTAGGAGAGAAGTGAAGGAAGGAACACAGTGATAGGAAGGAGGGAGGACAGAAAGTGTGTGAAGGTGCATAAAAGAAGGAAGGAAGGAGGTAAAGGATGAAATAAGAAAAAGAGGTAAGGAGAATGAGAATGTAGAACATGGAGATAGAAAGAAAAGAGGAGAGAGGAAAGGGGGAAAGGAAGGGGAGTAAAAGAGGTCAAGGAGAAGGGGATGCAAGCTGGGGTAAGGACAGAAAGGAAAAAAGAAAGGAAGTCAGAGGAGAAGGAAGCTGAAATGGAAGGAGATGAAAGGAAGTACAAGAGCAAACAAGAAGTAAAGGATAAAGAAAGATGCAAGGAACAAAGATGGAGGGAAGGAAGGAAACACAAGGGGAGAGAAATGAAGAGAAGAGGAGGAAGAGCAATGGAAGGGAAGGAGGGAGGAGAGGAAGAAAGAAATACAAAACAGAGGAAGACAGCTGGAGGGAAGGAGGGAAGGAGAAAAGGAAATAGACAAGAAATGAAAGGAAGTCGTTGAAAGAAGATCAAAGAAATAAGAGACAAGTGAAGAAAGGACAGGAAAAGGGAGGTTGAGTAGTGAAGCAGAAGAAGATGGAAGAAGGAGAGAAAGATGGAAGGGGGAGAGGTAGAATAAAAAGAAGAGAACAGAAGGGAAACAAGGAAAGAACAAGAAAAAGAATAGAAGTAGGGAAGATAGCAGAGGAACGAATTAGGAGATGAGAGAAGGAAGGAAGAAGAAAAATAGGAGGAAGTACAGGATATAAGAACAGCAACAACAAGAGAGAAGAGAAAGAAACAGAAAGGGAGGAATAAGAAGAAGAAGAAAGAAAGAAAGAAAGAAAGAAAGAAAGAAAGAAAGAAAGAAAGAAAGAAAGAAAGAAAGAAAGAAAGAAAGAAAGAAAGAGTGTGAAGGAAGGAAAGAAGGGAAGGAAAGAGGATAGGAAGTTAGGTAGAAGGAGAGATGGATGGAGGATTGATGAGTGCAGTTTTGGTCTGGACGTGTGATTAGCATTTAGCTGACTGAACTGAACTGTGCTGCTTCATCACTATTTAGGCTCCTGTTTCTGCTAGCACACACACACACACACACACACACACACACACACACACACACACACACACACACACACACACACAGAGTGAGGCTGCACAATCATTAATAACCTGAATGATTTCATGTTTTTAAAATAGTAAATAAAGTCAAAACTTCTCCTCTGAAAAATGTCTCACGGTGTAAATTAGAAACAGTGAAGTCAACCGAGACGAGCAGAGGACGCACGCAGACCAACAAACGAGACAGAACGTCTTCATCAGCTGCTGGTAGGCTGTTACCTTTGGACAGAGCCAGGCTAGCTGTTTCCCCCCATTTCCAGTCTTTGTGCTAAGCTAAGCTAACAGTCCGCTGGCTGTAGCCTCATTTTGATGGACTGATAAGAGTGTTTGATGTTCTTATCAACATAAATGAATAAGCATGTTACAAAATGTCAAACTATAGCTTTAAAGCACGTGTTATTGATATTGTTACAGGCTAATAATGTAGTAAATGACAACATTAAAGGTTTTATGGAGCTTTATAACAACTTTCAGCTCATTGTTCATCTGTTTGACAAAGAAATTTACTCTTCTGGTCCATTTTCGCACAAACAGCCAAAACATTGTGGACATAGTTGAGAACTTGCTACAGAGCCAGATATTTCTCTGAGGCGCTGGTGGAGACCAAAAACAGAGCTAAAGGAAGGTTTAAAGAAAGGGAAAATCAGCATGCGTGAACCTGTGTTTCACACCTCGCAGCAAACGTGACGTCGCCTCACTTTTATGTCACAGTAGAGCTCAGATCCTTCTTTCATCATACGGGCTGAAAAACACGGCTTCAAGAGGAAGATTCATTCTTTAATTCCACCCTCCTTCTTTTAAATCTGTCCCTCTTTCTCATTTTCAGTTTCATCGCTTTCTTCCCTCTTACTGAAAGTCACATGAACAAAGCCTGAACTCTCCGCCGTCATGTTGGCGCCGCAGCAGCTGTCAGAGCGTCTGTCACATGACACTCGCCACCTTTCATGTTGCTGTGTGTAATGACCTCTGCGGTCTCTAGGGGGCCCCGGCGGGACTCCAGCCTCTGTAATCATGTTTAAGTGTTATTTCAGCAGGTTCCCTCTCTCTAATCTACGCTCGCTGTATTAAAGCTGATTCTCGCTCTGCAGGTTTAACCCTCTTCGATCGCGTCGTGCTGCTCTGCATCTGCTGCGGCCGCTTTTATGTGTTTTTATTGTTTTTATTGTGTTTTCATCGCAAACTGTTTCTGCAAACCAAATCTTCCTCACGGGACTCCGAAGTTTTGAATTGAATCAGAGGTTTTTATTCAGCGAACGCTGCCACAGAAACGCACCAGCGAACAATAACTTCTAATGGATTTATATATAGGAGCCTGGCAGGCCGTGTGTGTATGTGTGTGTGTGTGTGTGTGTGTGTGTGTGTGTGTGTGTGTGTGTCTGTGTGTCTGTGTGTTGTACTGTAGCAGTAAGTTTCTGTGAACCCCTGCTGAATATAAACGACTCAAAATCCAATACTGATCTGTCTCTCTCACTCTCCCTCTGACACGACACACACACACACACACACACACACACACACACACACACACACACTCACACACTCTGCAGTAGTGACCAGTCCTTCAGTAAAGCTCTTCATTTGCTGCATTAACGGTTCCTCCTCTCGCTGCTGGATCATCTGGCTCGTCTCCAGATGCTGCAGGCTGATGACACTCTGGAGCTCCTGCCTGCAGGAAAATAAGGAATATTTATGTTTATTTCTGCTGAGGGAGTTCATCCATCAGCAGCGTCGACTCTAACGAAGGTGTCTTTTTTCAGGAAAGGGCTGCGCCCTGTCGGTTCGTGCTCTGAAGTGACGGCCATCTCGAAAAGGTTTCTGATTAGATCGTAATTTCACTAAACGAATGACTTTGGGCCGTCGAGGTTCGGCTGTGCGCAGAGAGAAACGTGTGCAGCTCCGTTCAGACAGGATTAACATTACAGGCGAGACGAGGAGTGAAATCTTCACTGCGCTCATATTTAATTTAACTCATCATTACAGACAACATTTCAGCCACTGGGAAATTACAGGATATGGTCTGTGATACAGAGGGCCGCTTCTGAACAGTCTGAGGCCCTAAACCACATCTTACACCGCCCCCCCAAACCACCACCACCACCACCACCACCACCACCAGCACTCGACTACAACCTCAGGGCTGACCCTCATTTTAATATGTGCTTGTCAAAATGAATGATGAGGTATTATTTATTATCAATGAAGCTTTTGATGAACAAATAAAGCTCAATGTCGAAACAATAAGCTGTTATTTACAAAGAAATGATGGCAAATGAAAATCTAGGAAACGGTACAAACACCAGTTAAAGAGAATAATACAAATTACTAGATTATTCTAAAAACAATAACTTCCATCCAAAACCAACACCTTCACATTAATGGGTAGAAATCATTCAAATGTAAACTTTTAACTGGACTAGAGACGAGCTTTTCCTTTAAAAAGCTAATGCCCAACCCAGAAACACACACCACAGTGCCCCCTGATGGCTGGGAGGCCTACTGCTGTTTAATACACATACAGAGAAACAGCCCTGATAAAAGATATGAACACAATTCATTTAAATCTGAACAAACAGACATCATTCAGTGTGCCTTAGAGGTCCATTATGTCCGATGTCCATCGAGAATAAATGTGCATAAATCTGCTTAAATTAATAAAAATGATGCAGAACTTGCTTTTGAGTTTTCTTTTGACTGTACATCTACGACTAAACTGCAAACAGGAGCTGATAATAACTAACTCAGCACATATTTAATGGTGCCAATTTATCAAAATGTAATCAAATATACAGTAAAACATGGCTGGAAAGAGAGCAGCGGGACGTACCTGCAGCTGAAATCACGGCGGCACTTCTGATGAGCTCTTATGGCGTCCGGCTGTTCTGATGGCTTCATCTGTTTCTGTTGTCATACTGGTTCCTTGTGTGTTGGTGTTAACATGTTTCCATCTATCAGTCGAGCAGAAACATTTGTCACATCTCCCATTTTCGCACAAAAGGCACATTTCACGCCGAGCTGATAAAAAAGAAGGACGAGCAGCTCAGACATCCACATTAAAACACTACAGCGTCACTCAGACCGATTTGAATTACAGCAGGAGCAGCGAGTTCACAGAAGAACAGCAGGTAATTGCAGCTGTAATTATTACTGAGGTGGGGGTGAAAAAATTACTCCATCTGCATGGAATTAAAATCACTGACCAGTGCAGCTAATGTTAAAATCACCTCAGCGTACCGAAGAGAAATAACTGCAGTGTGGACGGAGCTCTGCACATCACAACCTCCTGCCACCTCCACATGTGAGAGCCGCAGCACACGACGTGTCAAGAAGCGTCCAGGCTGAAGTTTGGAAACATGAATGCACAAAAGGTCAACAGAAAGAGGCAAACAGACGGATTTGTCAGGGGCTTCGAGCCAGAAAGTGTTTCCGCTTTGGTGGAAAATGTGGACACGTCCCAGAGCTGTTTCACTCAACCTCATGATAGCAGAGAGACACGGGGGGGGGGGGGGGCAGAGACGGGAGGACAATGTCCAGCAGAACTGAGATCCTGAGAGGTTTCAGATCAGAGTCTCACACAGAAATCTGTGAGCTCACGCACATTTTGGCTGAGCAGCGATGGAAGAAGTAGAAGAACTAATACAGTACCACACTGTGAAAATACTCCAATTCAAAGTCCTGCATTCAGAGCACTCGAGGTAGAAGTACTCGTGTGTGAGTAAAGTGTTCCTGTTTGTGTTTCTCTCTGCTGTCTGTGGGTTCAACATGAGTGACAGCCACAGCAAACACCTGCACTGTTTCTCCATCATACAGAAACAAAGCACACGTCTGCGGTTCACGCTGTCACGCTCTGTGCCGTCACATGGCGGACTCACCTGCACGCTGACGCCATCTTTACGGTGCGTGAAACACAGATCCGTCGACACGCTGCTGCTCGACGCCTCAGACGTCCTCTGACAGCCATGAAAACACAGCGCAGGTGAAATGTTTGAAAAATTATTATACTCATTATTTAAATTAAGCGCTTTTCATATTTCATCTTTCAGTTTCCTGCATTCAATGTTTCGAACTGTGAGGTTTCACCGCGCTGCTTCCATGCTTTCTCCTCTCTCTGCTCGTACCTTCATCAAACATGATTGAGCTGGACTCTGAAAGCAGATTCATGTCTCAGGAGAACATCCTGGTGAGGAAAAGGTCAGCGCACGACAAACCTCATAATAAAGCTCATGATAAAAACCTTTTCTTACTGCAGAGCGTGTGGCGGCGTCTCCCTTTGAAAAGCAGAGGGTTGAAATGAGCATCTATCTATCTATCTATCTATCTATCTATCTATCTATCTATCTATCTATCTATCTATCTATCTATCTATCTATCTATCTATCTATCTATCTATCTATCTATCTATCTATCTATCTATCATCTCTTTCGCTGTCTGTGTTCATTTCTTTTCTAAATGGCCTGCAGAGATGGATTTTATATCCTCCATCCATCATCTTTGCAGAGAGATGTAACCTGAAGAAACAGCCCACGCCTTCAACGCTGCACTCAGAGCGAGGCGGCGAGTGTGGCTGAGTGTGTGCGTGCGCGTGTGCATGTGCACGTGCACGTACTGGGATATAATAGAGGTTAAGCAAAAAGGCAACGTGACTTTGGCTGCCTGAAGCAAAGATGGAAGTGTGTGTGTGTGTGTGTGTGTGTGTGTGTGTGTGTGTGTGTGTGTGTGTGTGTGTGTGTGTGTGTGTGTGTGTGTGAGGGTTTCAGCTACGTTTTCACCTCCGTGTTAGAAACGACCCTGAACATTAGCGTACTCTTCTCTCTGTTTGCTGGACTCTCTGTATGCATGCAGATGTTCCTCTCTTACAGCATTTATTTCTTCCTTTGCTCACTGTTGTTGTTGTTGTTGTTGTTGTTGTTGTTGTTGTTGTTCTTGATGTGTTTGATTGACACAGCAGAACGAGCTGATCTGAACCGAGCAGAGCCGATTTCGCTGCCATCACAGACTGTAAGGAAATGGAAATAAAGCACAGATTTTCTGCTATTGTTGTTTATTTAACAGCCATAAATAAAAAGTGGTAAACACCATTTGTGATCAGGATACCTGCCAGTCAAAGCCACAACCATCAGACACATCCTGCGTTTACCTCACATGCGTGTAAAGTGAAGCTGGAAGGAGCTATCGTTTAACCAGGCCAGTAAAATGAGCCTAAAACGCCTCTCCAAGGCTGAAGCAGAGCCGTCTGGGTACATGAATGGTTTTGGTCTCTTTTGGAAAGTAACACCCTGATCTTTTATCCCCAGGAGGCAGAATCACTGTAAGTGCTGCTGGCATTGAGTCCTAGAAGTTTGAGCGCATTGATTTTTTTTTGGAAATAGATGCCTGCAGATGAATTTATCTGGGACTTACTGGCTGGAAATCACAATGGCAGCACAGCATGAAGCCTTGCACTCCTCCAAGATCAATAAAAACTGATAACAATACATCAGAAACTTAACATTTTCATGTTTTCTTTAATGGTGTGACTAGACTTTCTCCAGGAATGCATTATATTTATCTACATAAACATCTATATTTAGATTCATTCATTCAAAATTTTGGCCCTCTATATCTAATATTTAATTTATCTGTGTCTGTATTTTTGCCATATATCTTTAAATTGAGGCCATTTCCTGTACTCATCACTCAAACTGTGTGTAATATCGCTGTTAACCCTCAAATCCTTCATTTCAGGTGATATGAGCTGTGACTGAAGTGACACATCAGAATTTCATTGGCTATCGAAACATCATCTGGAAAATCGGCTGTGATTGGTTCAATCAGACAGTGAGGGCCCCTCTGTTCAACTCAGACTGCTATTGGCTTCTCTGGTTGCTGGACTTCAAATAACAGATCGCGATTGGTCGACTGAGGTGTCACTCCAAACATGAGATTTACGCAGAATAAACCGTGAGAAAATGGCGCGAATCGCTGTTTCCGGAAGTTGTAACGCAAAACGCTGAGGAGAGGCGGAAGAGGAGTCGTTCACCTGCTAATTTGAAAGTCAGGAAATGTCTTTCAGTGGATTATTTTCATGTTTTGGACTAAATATCTTTCCTGCAGTGGATCTTCTGGACCTTTGTGGACGTTTCAGACCGTTTTTGTCGGAGTTTTATTGATCTGTGGATCAATGAGAGACGTCAGCGGTGAGTTTCCTCAATATAGCGTTAATTTTAGAAATGTTTGTCAGCTGTTTGCGTTTATTGAGCCTCCTGTTGTGATTGTATCTTGAAACGGTTTGAATCAATCGATCTACGTGAATCTGAGCTTTTTGTCGGTGTTTAATATGAAAATAAACATGAGCGCTGCATATTTGTTAATTGAAGCCACAACAGTAAATCCTCCATCAGCCCACAGACTGACTGACTGAAGGTAAGAAACGGCTGAAGAAACCATGAAATGATCATTGAAACGGTGAGAAAATGAGCTAAAGGTGGAAAGCTTAACAAAGCACTTTCATATCCAAAGTTAACATGATGTTATTGATAATGCTGAGATTTTGTAGTTACATGCTGTCAGTGTTAAAGTATATAGATAATAAGATATTTTAACAGCATATCTCACATTAACACGAGAAAACAGCTGCATCGAGAGGAAACCTCGAGATAACTTTGTGTGATCAGGAAATAAAACTGGTGTGATGGGAAAATAAAGGTATGAAAGGTGTGCTTGTACCTGTAAAGACGACAGTTAACAGAATCTGCAGTAAACCAAATCTCAATACAATCGACTGAAATTGTAATGTAGTAAAATAAGTAAATGCAGAAGACGATGGATTAGCATTTTTTGATGTGATGATGTGGTTAAAATGTGTCTCAATATAATAGATTGAAAATGTTTAAAAATGAGAGATAATTATATAGTAATGAAATAAGTGAATCTGAGATAACATGACAACCTTTTTGTGAGTAATAATAAGCTATTCTCTAACTTCATTAATCCCAAAGTAGCGTGTTACACAGAGCAGGTAATAATGACAGGTGAGGCTATAAAAATGGATCCTCCTTCCTCTCACCTGGGCTCCTCCACCCGTCTCTCCACCTGCACCTGGTTCAGTTTTCCTGGTCCTCAGTGTCAGTTCTGCTTATTTTCAGTCGGTCGTTCTGCTGCCGGTCGGCTCCTCATCGAACAGCCCGCTGCGGCTGTTCCTTCAACCGCCTTTCCTCCCTGCAATGCTTAACAGGGATCAGCTGACAGAATAGTGCTGAACGCGTGCACGTCTCGCTGCGTCGGCCCGTTTTTGTTAAGAATAAAGGCCTCAGCCGGTCAGGTGTGGTCAAAGGTGCTCTGCCGCACCTGTTGCCACGCCCAGCAGTGATGTCACAGTGTACCGACACACACCTGAAGATGCTCTTGAAGTCGTGATCTGAGGAAAGCCTAAAATCAGTCTGATGGTGTAAAGCGGGAGGAACGTCTCGCTGTGTTGGACAGGTGGCAGGTGTGGTCGCTGTTGTCAAAATGCCCATCCGACTGTGATCTCAGCCCGCCGTCGGTCCGGCATCAGGCCCGCCGGTCACCATAGCAACGCTGGAGGGGTCACAATGAGGCAGCTGCGTGTTACACTGAGGCTTAGACACACAGACAGCCACTCAGGCACTCCTGCCAGCTCCAGATGCATTGTGGGTACCAGGGGTGCAATTTAGTTCAAGTGCCTCTGTCTGAGCTCGACGCAGACACACACATGCGCTCCCGCCCACTCGTACACTCACACACACTTGACTTGATTCACCGTGCTGAGTTACAACCCAATTTACAGAGGGAGAGTTTCACTGATGACCTGGCAACCCGGCGGCGTCTTTATTTACTATCTGGCAACCCAGCATCACATTTACTCTCGGCGACCCGCGCCGTGTGTCAGAGCATCCATCCCTCAGAGGTAAACCGCTTGTAAGGACAAACACTTGAGTCATTTCCACGGCGACGAGAAGCTAATTATCGCCAACGAGCCAGTTTACCCATCATGCTTTGCTCTGGATTCGTGTGAAACAAACTGGAGTCTCATTACGACAAGCGGTGCGTTGTCATTAGATTCAATGGCTGCATTATCACAGCAGTGTGTGTGTGTGTGTGTGTGTGTGTGTGTGTGTGTGTGTGTGTGTGTGTGTGTGTGTGTGTGTGTGTGTGTGTGTGTGTGTGTGTGTGTGTGTGTGTGTGTGTGTGTGTGTGTGTGTGTGCCAGATGGTGATGCATCAACCGTGCAGTCATTAGGAGGAAATTAGAATAATGAACAAACTGTCTGTTTGTCTGTTTGTCTGCTTTCGTTTTCTCCGATGCCATAAATACAGAAGCACAAACAGTGTGTGTTCAGCCGTTCACACCTGTAGCTTCTGAGTTTCTCGCTGCAAACTTTCAGGAAATGATGCACTCGAGCAGCAATAATTGCAAATGACAAAGGACCAGAGATGAATGGGGCTGCGTGGCTAAAGCGGCAAATAATTCATCAAATCCTGCTTTTCTTCTAGTTTTGGGAAACCTTTTGTCTAAATTTCCTGAAACGGTTTTTCTTGCTCTGTCAGGAGAGAAAACCAGTACCAGTTTCTCCTCCACGCCTCTGATGTGGAGATGGATCCACGACATGTTTGACCCTTAAATCGTAGCTCGAGTCTTTAGTCTTTAGTTCCACCACCTTCATTTATTCACGTCAGTCAGTGAAGCACTCGACTCCTTCATCACACTACTGAATCCTGTGGCCAATCAGGCAACAGTGATGTCACTGCCAATCAATAATCAATGAATATTCTTATATTTTATAGGACAAATGACCCCACCCATTGGCTGGAGGTGTCACATCTGGACATGCACAGTGACATCATTGAGTCTAGTTAATATAATTCTGATGTCTGTCTCTCTGATGCTGTTTAGACTCTTTATTTCATGGTTTTGGTTCTGATTTGATCGCTGTGGCGAAACAGAGCCGCTGTCTCTATTTTTATGTCCATTCGTGCTCATTACGCAACTTTTTACCACGAGCCCAGAAGCAGAAAAGAAAAACAGGTCGGTTTTTAACTTTACGCTGTTTACAGGGTTCATTAATAGAAGGTCGTTCAGCTCGATGTCTGTGAATTATTAATGTTTATATACGCTCTGCTCCCAGCGGCCTCTGCAGCGGACCGACTGTTAGACAGGACTTCATTGTAAAGACGGTGTTTTATGGTTGGAGTTACAGCCTCACTTAGACTCTTCTCTGATTCGCTGTGCGATCTACAGGTGTGATCAGCGCACGTCAGCGACATCGCTGAAGCGTTTGGTGCAGGTGTGCTCGTTTTGACTGGCTGGGACACACCGTTCACCGTTTCCATCCTCTGCAGGCGACCTGCTGCCGTGATGCGTTTACTGCCCTTTGCTCTTCAGGTAAGTAAAGACAATGAGCAGCTGGTTATTGTTTTATTAAAAATGTGATGCAGCAGCAGGTTTAGAGGTGCTGCTGCTTTTGAGCCACCAAGGAACCCTTTTAATAACTTTGAGACGTTAAGTTTCGGGTGTTTAAGCTCTCATTGTTTCTCTCCAATGCGGTAAACTTTGATGTTTGCTGCTTTATTGAACGCTGCCACACTAAATGTGGGTGTGTTGTTATCTTAAGTGTTGGGATGTGGAGTGGCTCTCTTTCCTGCCCAAACAAATCCTGAGAGAGTCTGAGAGGTGCAGCGTGATTTTCAGCTCTGTCAGACGCTGGCCGGATAAAAGCTCAGCCTCTCTGTGTGTAAACCATCAGATCACAGGACTGATGCGGAGCGGCCGACAGCTCGAGTCAGAGGAGGGTGTGGACCGGCAAATTCACTATATGGCACTTTTCATGGATGAGGTCCTCCAACCCGGTGATGAATTCCTACTTTATCTGTCTGAAGCCGTCCTGAAACCTTTTGTGGCTGCAAATGATCAGATGCTACAAATGCAAGTCCAGCAGTTTTACATTTATCCAATATCCTCCCCATAACAGCTGCTGGTTTACAGAACGGGCACCTTTCAGTCTAAAGCAGGCCTCACTGGGAGGAGGTGGAGAGCTCCAAACACAAAGTGCATCCTTCGTCTTTGACTCCTCTTCATCTGCATACGTTTAAAACCGAAGTGTAAACAGCGAAGCTTTGGTTTGTTAGCGCAGCGTCGAGCTCGACGACTGGATCCTGTTATATGTAATGTAGAAGAGAAATGCTCAATTACCTGTGTGTGTGTGTGTGTGTGTGTGTGTGAGTGTGAGTGTGAGTGTGAGAGCGGGCACGCTATGCTAATAATTCCATGGAGGGTCGAGGCAATCAAAAACCTCTCACTTCTAATCAGCGTCACACAGAGCAACACACACACACACACACACACACACACACACACACACACACACACACACACACACACACACACACTAACTGTTGTAAACCAGTTTGACAACGCCAATATGGTGACACGTACACACACACACACACACCTGACAAATGGCTGCATGTGAGGAGTATGACACACAAATGGACACTTACTGTGTGTTTATTATACTTCAGCGCGCGCACACACACACACACACACACACACACACACTGCTGGGGAGATAAATGAGGAAATAAACGACAGCACAGACAGATACACCTATCACAGACAGGCGAGAAGCAATCTGTTTTACATTTGTAAAGTGAGCTGTCGCACACAGACACACACACACACACGCACACACACACACACACACACACACACACACACACTCTCTCCATCTCGTCTCCGGTGTGATCTGTGTTTGCTTCCTTCAGCTCATAGAGAAGAGAAAGGAAACAAAGCAAAGATAAAAGAAAAGACCAAACAAAGTTCACGTCTTTAAGCTGCTCTTTCTGTCCTCTGGATCAATAGCTGCCGATCGCTCGGCGTCTCTGTCCTCCTGCCGGACCGCCGAGTGACGTCAAGCAGACGTCATCGATCCGAGCGAGGGGCTCCGAGGACGAGCTGTCACCAGCCGAGGCGGCTTCAACGGCGAGGAGGTAGATTTGACTCACATAGTCCATCGTCTCTTAATCGGAGAGCTGGGGGGGGGCAGACTGGGACCTTCATCCAGAGGGGTAGGGGGGCAGAACCCGTCAGATCGACCTCATGCTCCGTCAAAGTCTGGAAAAGTTGGAAAACCAGACGTTGACTCATGAGGCGCCTGATTCGTCCATCTGCCAATAAAAGACTTCAGATGACCTGATGCTGACTCGTCCTTCAGGGTTTAAGACTTCCTGTCCACGAGTTTGTCCTTAAAGGTAGAATCCTGTTTTCAAAATCAGCGCTATCATTTATCAGTTATTAGGTTTATGGATCCCACGCTGGGGAAATTACAGACAGCAGCAACAAGAACGAAGGAGGAGATGCAGAAAGGAATTAAGAACAAATCAATAAGAAATAAAAACTTATCTACAAAATGTTCATAAAACTAAAGTTGTTCAGAAAGATGGTTCAGTTTCTCAAAGCAAAGGTTTTCTGAATTGTACGTGGAAGGATGTGGATGATAAAATGTAGTGTTTTGAAGTACTGCATGGTCAAAATTATATATAAGTGCAGTAAAAAAATCTGTAATGTTACACAGGATGTTTGCATGGATGTTAGCAAAATGAAGGGAAGTTCCCGTTCGACAGATTCACAGGAAACGATGAGTCACCGTTAAGTCACCGCTAACGCTAACGCTAATGCTAGCCCAGCATTCCCCACTGCAGCTTCTTCATGTTAAAAGCCTGCTGAAACACGGCTTTTACTGTGAAGCAGTCACAGGAAACGTCACTGTCACAGCAATTAGCGCTGACGCTGGCTTTAAGGAAAACCAGACGTTGACTCATGAGGCGCCTGATTCGTCCATCTGCCAATAAAAGACCGTTAAGTCACCGCTAACGCTAACGCTAATGCTAGCCCAGCATTCCCCACTGCAGCTTCTTCACGTTAAAAGCCTGCTGAAACGCGGCTTTTACTGTGAAGCAGTCACAGGAAACGTCACTGTCACAGCAATTAGCGCTGACGCTGGCTTTAAGTGTCCTCCTGTCACCACGAGGCAGGAAACTGAAACTCCACCTGCGTCGTCCGTCTGAGGCGGTTCAAGCTACCAACTCGATTTGGTCAGCAGAATCTCATCGTTCAGAAACCACTTGAGTGTTTCCTCACCTAATGTGCTCTTAATGTCGTCCTCTCGGGCTTCTCCTCGATCGACTCCGCTTTGCGCTGAAGCTTCAGCCACATGTGTGAACGTTGGCGTATTAAGATGATGAATTTGTTTGGCTGAACTGGGAACAGATAAAACAGCTGCTCCTGCTTCAATGTTTGCTTTAGTTACAACCACATCAACTTAAATCCCCTCAATATCCATCAGACCTTTATGAAGCGTCTCTGGATACAGTCTATTTTGACAGATGACAGGAAGTCAGACACGGTTACATTTTCAAAATAAAACACCCTGCAGCCTCCTGATCAAACATCGACAAACGACGTGTGATTGTGTTTATCAAACTAAATCTTTTTGGTCGGGTGGAACCTGAAGGCTGACGGTGTCTTGTTCCTCCCCAGGTGGGCATGACAGGTGTGAGAAGGTGGACGGACACTGCAGAGGACAGGTAAGACGAAGCCATTGTTGTCAACAGCTGATCCTGTTTTGTACTAAGACGTCATGCTACGCTGCGTTCTGCTGCGCCTCAGCGTTCATCTGTTTGCAACAGACACACAGCGTCAGTGATTCACTTCCCACAGACACAATGAGCCTCTGTCTGTGCTGTCTGTTGGCCACAGGAAGCTCTGTCGGTGTGTATTTACATCTCCGTGTCTCTGGTGCAGCGTGACTATGAATCATGGATGGATTGTGCTTTCAAGGAATTTGAAATATTGATGTTTGCATCGCTGTGTGTTCTCCCTCTGACACGCTCACTTCTCCGTTTATTCCTCCTCTTCTTCTTCTTCTGCTGCTGCTGCAAGATTGGTGTCAAGTGCAGACACACACACACACACACACACACACACACACACACACACACACACACACACTCTCGGTCCTTCCTCCTAACAAGTGATACACATTCATTACATTTTCTGCCCACTGTGTGTGTTCTCTGCACTTGACACCAATCTACCCCGAGGCAGAAGAGTGTGCCGCCCACTTAGATCACCCCCCACCCCCTCGTCCCCCCGTCCCCCCGTCCCCCCGTCCCCCCGTCCCTCCCCTCGCTGTCTTCCACCTTGATCCAGTTGGCTGAAATAGGACTCTAATTGGCCATGCAGTGTCAGAGAGACTGTGTGTATGTGTGTGTGTCTGTGTGTGTGTTTGACAGAGTGTGTCTTGACTTTGTCCAATAAAGACAGTCTCATATCCTAAAGCCCTTCTAGTGCCCCCTACAGGCTGCAGTGCTGGTTAAACAATACGCTTGTGTCGGACAGATTCTTCGTCTTTCGGCTGAAGCGTAACACGGCTGTTGTCACAGAGGGTTTATCCGTGTGTCGGCGGTGGAGGAAGTGCTCCAATCTTCAGGCTGAAGGACCGTCGTGAAGGATTTAGTGGGACACAGTGGTGAGGTTGCAGAAACGTTGCAGCGGCCATCGAACTCATGTATTTGGTTTGTCCATTCTGGGCTACCATAGAAACATGGCTGACTCTATGGAGGCAGAAATGAAAACATGCTGAATATTATATTCTGTTCCTGCCAATAGACCCCAAAATCTGACACTGGCCTCAAAGTAAAAGTACTAATACCACACTCTGAGAATGTGGTAAATACTTCGGTTACTTAAAGTAAAAGTACTTGTGTGTCAGTAAAGTGTTCCTGTCAGCGTGTTTCTGTCTGCTGTCTGTGGATTCATGTTCCTGCTGCGTTCATGTGTTCACCGCATTTTACTGCTGTTGAGACAGTGTCTATGTAGGCAGTTTGATGAGGACGCCTCCGTCCACCTGATCGTGGTGTGAGTCAGCGCTCCGGTGAGCACTGATACCTTAAACAATCGTGTTTGTGTAAGTTTGTGTCAGCAGTTTGTGTTTGTTGCAATGGTCCATAAAGATGTGTCTTCCAGTTTGGTGTGGAAGAACTTGACTGGTCCACACAGCTCTGACCTCGGCCTCATCAGTCACCTTTGGGATGAGCTGCGATGCCGGCTGAAAGTCATCTCGTCGGCCGGCCGACCGCCGGCCGTTCAGGCGACGGTGCCAAGCGGTGATCGATTTGTCTTTGTGGTTGTAATCTTGGTGGTAAAGGACAGACAGAAGAGACGTCCCAGAAACTATCACTTTAATCTCCTGCTGCACAGACATCGATCCTCTGCTGCTAAAGGTTAAATTACCTGCCTCATTAATGTGCCACTTTTTCTTTCTTAGTGTTACTTCACAGCTTCCTGGCAAATTTTGCAAAAAAAAATTGATTTTTTAATTTCCGGATTCTTTCTTGTGTTGTCGCCCTGGTCGGTCCTGTGTCGCCTCTGTCCCACAATGCATTGTGAAGCAGAACGAACAGAGGCCAGCTTCACTTCTTGTCACTGATTGTATCTGAATGGGACCAAATTCCTGCAGCTGTTACTGCAGAGGAAGTTGAGCAGTCACATGCTGGAGTAATGCTGGGGTGTCCACATACTTCTGGCCATGTGGTGGGTTTGCTGCAGCATCTGTTGGACGGATGGACGGACAGAGTGACTAACACGAGCGTCCTATAGCCGCTGGCTGGAAAAAAGCATTGAGCACCGAAGCATCTGACAGAGAGAGATAAAAGCTAGCTGTTAGCTTCACTGAGCTCGACATAAATCTGACAGAACACACACATTTACACTTTCACTGCATGTGTCACATAACAGATAGTTTAAAAGGAGACGCTTACTGTTGAAAGCACACACACAGAGACACAGACACACACACACACACACACACACACACACACACACATACACACACACACACATCCTGAGACAGATGGGCGGGAAAATGCCAATTGTTGTAAAATTAATGGCTCATGTGATAGCCAATCAAACGCTTGGCAGCCTGTGTCAATAGCCAATCAAACAGCTGGCAGCGTGAATGTTGATGAGCTGGATGTGTCTCAGTGTCACCTTGGCGTCCGCAGGGGAACACCTGACCTTCAGCCTGGTTTAGTGTCACCAGCAGAACACTGGTTTCACTGGTGTCCTCACATCTGCAGCTTTAATTTAATGTTTCATAGTAACTAAATCCAGTTTTTATTGAACATTGAAATAATAATAATAACTAACAGCTGTTCATAACAAATAGTTTGTTGTTGTTACAACCATAAAAACTTTTATGACTTAAATGAGACAAAAGCTAAATAAAAACCAACTACACAGAACAATAAATATCACAAAAAACAAAACAATAATGTGAAAGATGGATCAACTGACAAATTAATTAATTTTAATGCAAATATTCAAAGTCCTGCATGCATCGACATGCAGCCTTAATATTCAGCAGTTTTTCTCTGTGCACGAGTCAGTCATAATTCATTATTTTGCTCTGACTGTCAGTATCATTGGTTCATGTTTCCCAGTTTTTTGTCTGCAGCGCCTCTGAGTTTTCTGTCTTTTGTGCTGCTGTGTGTCAGAGTGATGCAGGACTGATGTCAGAGGTCGTCTGAATCTTCATCTGAGGCGCCTATGAAATGACTAACTGCATTAACGAGAATTTGACAATGAGTGTGTCTGTCTTTCTTCATTTAAAACCTTTTTCCTCAGTTTTCTCTCCACTGGAGTCACGGCATCATGTTGGATTTAGCTGTTGACACACACACACGCACACACACTCACACACAAACACACACACACACACACACACAGTTTCTGAGGTCACTTTCTGGGGACTCGCCTTAACCACTGACCCAAAAAATAGCTTTTCCAATTGGGGACGTGACTTTTGTCACCAGTGTTCCCAGTTTACTGGTCTTGGGTCTGAAATGTCTCCCTGAAAGTCCACACACACACACACACACACACACACACACACACACACACACACACACACACACTGCTGCTTACGTGTTGATGAACAACATCCACAGATTATAGATTTACCTTTCATAGCACTGAACCCTGTAATCTGTGGATGCACTAGCATACGAGGTGTGTGTGTGTGTGTGTGTGTGTGTGCGTGTGCGTGTGCGTGTGTGTGTCTAGCTGGTCAGGGAAATCTGTCAATATTTTTCTTCTGCAGCAGTGACACCGTCAGCGTGTCACATGTCAGTTTTTCACCTCTCTGATTGGTTAGAAGTGTAGCTCGACATCACAAATGGAAAAAAGTCCTCAAATCCTTTAATAAGCTGTAAAAATAAAATATCTCTTCATCATAAAACTGCAGTTTCAGTGGAGCTGACTCGCCTTCGTCGCAGTGGGTGGTTCAGCTGTCTCGGGTTAAGCTAACACGTTCACTCTTCAGGGGCTCCAGATCACAGAAGCTTCTTGTGTTTGGACTCCAGAGGAAACCAAAGCAGACCTCATGCAGACTGCAGACGGTGATGTGAGACCTCTGCTGTGATGTGACGGTAATCAGATGTCATCCTCTTTAAGCTTTGTTAGTGATGATTTCGTTATAAAATTTAAAAGAATTATTGAAAAGGGATGAATATACTCCAAACCATCGGACTGCGGACGCTCGTCTGCATAATTGAGGACAGACTGCAGGTAACCTGGTTGTGACACCAGCTGTCCGTCGCCGCCAACATCGCTGTGACAGCCTGTCTCTGCACATTCATTCTCCTCAACATGAGGAGGATACGTCCCTCCCTCACCCAGGAGGAGGTGCAGGTTCTGGTCCAGGCTCACATCACGACACCTGGGTTACTGTAACACGCTCCTGGCAGGTGTGCGTGCATGTGCCATCCGACCTCTGCGGCTCATCCAGAACGCAGCAGCCCGGCCGGGTTCTCCCAGACTGCATTGCTCCTCTGTGTCCTGTGCTGACGGTGGCTGCTCAGATCAGATCAGGCACTGGTGATGCTTTATGGTTCACGTTGATGCCTTTAGTGCTAAGCTAAAGCTAAGCTGTACGTTTCCTTGAAATACCGGTGACTTGCTAATTAGCAGCTTATACTCGAGGTCACTAATATAGAGTGATGAGGTGCGCTGTTAGCATTTGTTAGCACTAGCACTGTTTAATGGTTCCTGTTAGCGCTGCCATTGTGATTGTGTGCTAATAGCTACCTGTTGTCAGTACACATGACTGATACCCACCATCGCTGCAGTCCTCCTGATGGAGCACAGTGGCTTCACCCTCCCGGGCGGTTCCAGTTCAAGCTACCAGTCCTTCAGTGCAGGAGCAGTTGAACACGTTAGTCCAGTCTGTCTGACTCATTGATCGTTTATCTGACTGAGGTTTCTGCCGGTTAGCATCTATGACCCCGACCATCTCGGAGACATCAGCAGTCTGCCCGAGCGGTGTATTGATTAAATCCATGGTGCTGTCCGTGGTGCTGAAGGAGCAGACTGGCTGTAATTGGTCCTTTTTCTCTCGTCCCTTCATGTTGGAGCTAAACTATAAACTGTAAATACTCAGTGCTGTGCTGTGTTGCAGCCTAAAGAGCGAGAGGATCATAGACACACTGTGCCTGTAGTATTCTTATAGTATTCCTGTAATACTTTGACGATTCAGTCGCATCTGTGCTGCTGAAAACACACCTCAGACCAAACCGCTCTGTGATAAATTAAGCAGGAGATGCAGTTTTCACTGTAGTGACTGAGGACGTTGAGCTGCTCTGAGCTGCTGCACAGTTACATGATTCAAGATAAACTTTATACGTCAGAACGATGCTGTGTATTATTTCTAATATCTCCACAGACAGAACAGAACAGAAAATAATAGAGTGCAGTAGAGTAAAGTTAGGTGGGTGCAGCTTTCATTCAACACCACACTTTTTCCTCCCTCTCTCTCTCCCCCCCTCACTCTCTCTCTCTTTCTCCCCCCTCCCTCTCCATCCCCTCTCTCTCTCTCTCTCCATTCTCTCTCTCTCTCTCTCTCTTTCCTCCCTCTCTCCCCCCTCCCTCTCCATCCTCTCTCTCTCTCTCTCTCTCTCTCCAACCTCTCTCTCGCTCTCTACCCTCTCAACCCCCCCCCCCCCCCCCCAATCAGCGCGTGCCTCTCGATCGGAGCAGTTTATGATCAACACACACCGCGAGCGGACTCACTGCTGAACGGACTGCACGAGACTCTTCCTCACCGCCATCATCACGATCCTCCTCCTCCTCCTCCCCGGCGGACGGAGGGGTGCTAACGGGAAGGCTTCATCATCATCATCATCATCATCTTCATCACCGCGCATCACCGTCACCGCCATCCTCTCCGGGAGTGGAGGCAGAGAGGAGCAGCAGCTCTCCGCGGGCTAAAAAGTTAAGGAGGATCCGGTCTAATAAGGGAGCACCGGAGGGGCTCGTGCCCGGCGTTAACCCGGGATAATCCGCCTGACACGGTTGGTTTCTACTTTGGACTCCATGGAAACAGATCCGGTGGTTGTGAGGGGATTTATCGTGTGTTTGGCGGATCACTGTCGGTGCTTTCTCAAAGCTCCCCGCGCGGAAACTGATCTCCGGTGCGCTTTAACGAGCCTCTGACGCTCCGAAGGGATCCCCGGTTTGTTGGTCTTCGTGCGGATTCCCGGGGTGTGAATTGATCACTTTGTGTCTGAACTGATCTGTGACGTTTTGAAATGATCCCACATGTTTGCTGTGATGGATTCCCGCTGGCTGATCGGATCGATAGCGCTTTTCTGACTCCAGAGCGAATCTGAAATGACATCGGAGGCGTTTTAACGGCTTTCTGGCGCTGGTGCAGCGGATTCTCGGACAGTCCCGGGTTGACTTGACGATTTGCTGACCCCAGCCCCCTCCCCCGGTAACACAGAGGAAGAAAGAGGAGGAGGAGCAGGAGCATAAAGCAGGTGCTCACCGCCGAGTTCTCAGAGGAAAGTCACGGGTTCAGCGGATAAAGCGCCGCTGCTGTCGGGACTGAGGTGAGGCTCCCCGGCAAAGGATCACCACCGGGAGGTTTCCCCGGACCCGAGGGACCGACCGTCGATAAAAACGGACCCGGGTTTCACCGCTCCCCAACGGCGGCGAGGGAAGAGAAGTTACCGGAGGAGTTGATCTGGATCTTTACCGGATAAATGAGTCGCTCTCACGGGCCGTTAATGATCGGATAGCCGTCATCATTAAAACCAGACTGAACTCATCAAGGGACGGAGTGATTGATGGATAAAACCGGCTTTTTCTCCCGTTTTCGGAACCCTCTGAATAAATAGATTCCGGGGTATCAATCATTTTAATCCATTTTCATCCATCAGTCTCTGAGCTGGAAAGCTGGGATCGGTTAGACTCTGTGGAGCACCCGAGTGAATTATCTCCTCCACGGTGAAATAAACCCACATGCTGGCCGTAAATTATCCACTTAACCCCCTCAAGAGAGAAGGAGGGAGAGAGGCATAGACAGAGACTGCAGTCAGAGAGTTATTACCGTCATTAAACCACCTTTTTGAGGACAAGTCAGCTGAAAGCAGTACGAGGCAAGAAAAGCTCAGTTTGACACACATTTCCATCTGAAAGTGAAATTAAAACCAGTTGGTTTTGATATAAAAGCAAAATTCATTAATTAGAAATCATCAGTATAAGAAGACTAAATGTTCATGTTTAAGCAAAAAATTGTATGAAAAAGGCTAAATATATGATAAATGTAAGTAAACCTGACTTAACTCCAACAAGCTGAGCCTAAACTTAGAAATGTCGTCAATGTGAACGTTGATTTTGATGAAAACATCGGCTGGTCATTTGTTGCCATCACCTGACTCCAAAACTGAAATGTAATCAAAATAATCTCGGTTCATCTGTGGCTCCTAACGCTGACCTTAATGTTCAGGAAGGCACTTTCGGCTCCCGCTGTATCATAATAATAATCCCTTAATCGTCCGATGGGGCTTTGTTCGTGCTTCACTGCAGGACTGGAAGAGCGTTAACTCTGAAGAAATTAACTTTATGACAACCTGGAGACAAAAACCTGCTGCTTTAAGTCTCCTCTGAGGTTTGAGCTTCGGTTCAGGATCTGTCTCGCATGCATGTTGATCGACTGATTCAGACGCTTGAAATGAGGATTTTGATCACCCAAAAGTGAATTTAAAGCATAATTTGTGAACTAATCTGTTAAATAGTGACTTCATCTTCACTCCCAGTATACAGGCTCTTAACAAGGCTTCATTCCCAGTCTGACGCCTCAGTCTGTGGTGCTTCACAGTTTGTCTTACCCTGCTGATCTCCAGAGAAAGTCTATGGATGGTACGCTCACTGTATAGCCACATCCTCAACAATATACCTCCTCCTCCTCTTCCTCAGCCTCCTGTAGAACTTGAAATCGAGCCATGCAGCATTGATTTTTTTCTCCTCACCACAAAACCAAACGGCACACGACCATCTCATCCTTTCTGGTTTGTCAGTTTTGTTGTCTGAAATGTGAGACGTGCCGCAGGGTTGATTTTCCACCGAGTCCGAGCTGAAGGACATTCATAACGGTCCAGCAGCGGCGAGGTCAGAGTTCAGGATTTCAGAAATATAACTGCTGGAGTGTCAGCGTCGCAGACCAGAGGCTCGACAGACTGAATCCGTGGACTGTTTTTCACCTCAAACCGTCCGTGAAGAGCTGCGGTCTGAGCATAAATGAGTGTTTTTCTCAATCAGAAGCCATTTCTGACCCTGAGCCCTGAGGACATTTCTTTGACGTTGGAGTGACTCTTTCGGTTAGATGGGACTAAACGACAGCAGCCCAGGCGCCATGCGGAATGGCCGCGGCCTCTCGGACCAGTGGGCAGAGTCAGTAGTGGTCCGGCCTCGAACCACCGAGCGCCACATCACGGTGCACAAACGGCTGGTGCTGGGCTTCGCCCTGTCCATCCTCACCCTCATCATCGTCACGGCGGTGGCCGTGGTGCTCAGCGTCCGCTTCGAGGAGTGCGGCGGACGAGACCGCGACGGAGCGACAGGGGAGTCGGGTTCGCGAGGAGGCGGAGGGTCGGCGAAGTTGAACGGGAGCAGGGGAGAGAGGACGGGGGAGAGGGGGGACGAGGAGGCGGTCCAGCCGTGGAGGAACTCCCGGCTGCCGGGTTCGGTGAGGCCGCGGCACTATGACCTGCAGCTCTCCGTCTACATGGACAACTTCACCTTCTCCGGGGAGGTCAGCATTGAGCTGGAGTGCATCAACGCCACCCGATTCATCGTGCTGCACGCCGACCGCCTTGAGGTACGGTGGCCTGTGTGGGCAGAAATCTGTGTCAGTGAGTTCATAAACATAAATGATCTTTTAGAATGTGTAGTCATATGACACATCAGTGTGCTGTGAACTCCATTATGACCCCATAGAAACCAGATTCAGGAAGTAGTTGGTTTTGGAGTTTGTTGGCGTTGACTTCCTGCAGGTCGCTGTTGGTACTGGATGCTCGTGTCATTGCAGGTAAAACAGATTGGTGTTGCTTGTTGAGGTGTGTACAAGGTGTTCTTGCTGGGTAATCACTCACTATGTTCACATGGTCTTCCCACTGAGCTCTTCACATGACTCTTGAAAATGAACGTTCTTCTAATATCTCTGTTTCCATGCGGCCATGCAGCCAACGCGTCCATTTGTTCAGCCGCCTTCTTGAAAAGGTTGTGATGTTTGAGCTCATCTGAAAACCTGTTGGCGTCCGAGTCCCTCAGGGTTTAAAAGTCGGCGTGTTTCTCCTGTTTCTTTCGTGCATGCTTCTCTGCTGCAGCCTTGCAAACTGTCGGCCAGGCAGCACACTGCTGACCGTCAGCAGACAAGAGGCTGAGTGTCGCCAGCTGCAGTGAAAACACAGTTTGAGATGCATGTTCTGAATGTGCTGCTTCACGTCCACAGAACACAAATCCCACAAGTCTGGAAAAACGCTGCATTGGCCTAATTGGTAGAATTCAACCGGATGAATGTATGATGTTTACATGTTGACATGTCCAGTATCACGTCATTTGGCAGAATATCACTGTGCATGTAAACGGATCTCGACCTGCTTCAGACTGAAATCCAGCTCTATTCTTTTTAACCACATTTCGCCCAGTTAGCCCAAATGTCTTTTGACTGGTAAATCACCAAATCTCTGCTCGTCGGCTGCTGTAGGCGATGTGTTTGAGAACGATGAAATGGATTTGAGAAGCTTTTCCAAATGATTCGACTTCACCGCAGAGAGCTCTGTTTCTGTCTGAGGTTATGGTGGTTTCCAGGTGACGTGCTGGATACTGATGCTTCGCTGCATCATGTGAGTCTTCGTCCTCCACCTGTGGATCTGCACCTCTTCATCTGCTCAGTCTTTCCAAACACAGTCTGGTCTCTGTCTGCGAGTCTGCTCTCTGTGTCGGAAAACAAACCCGCTCTCTAACAAACAATGTTTATTTCCAGATTTGGCCTCAGAGATTTCCTTAACGAGGCTAATTAACCGTCAAAGTTGCTGTTTCAGCCGAATATTCGAGAGGAGCGCGTGGTGAGAGAAAGCCTCAGAGAAACGCCTGAGCAGCGTGATTTTTCAGGCCGGTCATCTCAGCTAATGTGTGAGGGATAAATCTGTCTAATTTGGGCAGAAGCCAATTAAAAACCCTGCAGCCCCGCCTGTGTTTTAGTGCGAGCACGCTGTGAATTAAGAGGTGTTGTTGGGCGCCGGGCAGGTCTCTTAAGGTACCCTCAGAGTCATGCATCATTAAAAGAAAAATTGTCAGGAAGTGAAAAGGCCAGAAAACACAAATGTGGATAAAAATACAACCTGCTGGTAGAAAGAGGAGGGTAGAAACTCCTGCTAGGAGCGCTTTATTCTCGCAGTAAGAGAAATGTCACGAGCGCAAAATGCATTCAGCACCCAACAAAACGAAGGAGGACAGCGCTTCAAAGAGCGTCACGTGGTGGTTTTACATGTGTGTGTTTCATGACGTGAACTACAAATCCTGATTGGTCCCTGCTGAGCTGAACATGTCATCAGTTTGCCTCACCCTGAGCATCGATTACCTTCAGTTTAGAAGTCAAGAAAACAAACTGCAGCGACCTCAGCGGCTCCTGAAGGTCAACCGCAGAGTTGCATGATTGGCCAGACAGATTTGATCAAAGACGACATTAATAAAAATGTGCTTTCAAACAGGAGCAGCGTTACAGCGATGAAATGTCTGACAGGGATGAGAAATCAAACAAACAAACAAACAAACAGCACAATTAAAAAGTTTTTTGGTTGAGAGGAACATGTGAAGGCATCACGGAGCGTGACGCTGCGTTCGCTGACTCACCAGAAAAGCCTGAAAACATCCTTTTAATCCCCAGCGTTTCCTCTCTGTGTCAGCAGGCTCTGTTCGTATCGATCACTTCATTCATCAAAGAGCGAACCCGCGCTCACACAAGCGCATACAGACGCACACTCTCGGCGTTTGATTGGCTGAGGATTGCTCTTAGAGGCCCAATGGCTGCCATTGTTGCCGGGCATGTTCCCAACATGAAGTTCCACTGATTTCCTATAAACTCCTGCAGGATCGTCTCCGTCTCTGCTTTGATGTTTGCAGGTGCTGATGGAGGTTTCTGTGCTTTTTTTCCAACGATTGGCATTAATGTTGTCATCCGTATCTCCTGACACGCTGACAGACAGATGAATGTGCAGAAAGAGTCGCTCAGCAGACGATGAATGCAGTTAATTTGAAGGTTTTTGTACCTTTCTCACGTCTTCCACCTCTGTTTTCGCTCCATTCTCGGGCAGAGCGGGGTAACATAGACCTGGTTCTGGATCTGTTCTGCCGGGACGGTTTGCAGTTGGTCCACAGTGCAAAGATCAAAGTCGAGAGTTAGTTTGTTCCAATGAGAGAATCAGCCAATCCATTAAAATGAATTGATTTTGCTTCTGCTGTCGGACTCTGGAGGGACTGAGCCCAAAGAGTGGAAATAGATTGAAATGAATGCTGTTGTCCCCAAACCCTCCAGCTTCCTCCCTGACTGACGCACTGTGTCGCTCGCCTTCTCTGAGCCGCGTTGAACCTCTTTGGCTGACTGAATGTTCATCTTGATGATTTTCTTGAGTGCAGTGAGTTTGGTGACATTTCGTTTAATTACCTGCGAATCCCCACCATCTTCAGCGTGAGCTCAGTCTAATCAGTCAGGATAAGTGAAAACACCTGTGCAGGGCGGTAAATGAGTCAAGTGCTCTTCTTCTTCTTCTTCTTCTTCACTCCATGTGAATTCCTCTCAGTCACAGACTCTGTGTTTCATCTTGCTGTAGCCTGTTTGACTCTGCCGCCTCACAATGAAAAATGGATGAACTTTGGTAAACTGACAGATAAACAAACAGTCTGAGCTACTTCTTTGTTTCTGTCTGCCTTCATTTAAACTGTCAGGTACGCTTGTCGAGCTGCGGTACCTGCAGCGTAGTCGCTGTCACGTCACAATCCGACAGGTGTGACCGCAGCTGGCAGCGAATCAGGTGTCGCTAGCGATGGCTTTCATCATGCAGACTGTAAAAGCCCTGAAGCTGCTGCAGATGTGTAAACTTCTGCCGTGCAGTGTTCTGTAGTGTGACTGGAGAACGTGAACAAGCTCGACTTAAAGCACATTCACCCCTCAACGTGCAATGTCTACAAGGATCAATTAAGTGACTGCAGATGGACTGCATTCGATCCGTCCCACCTCACGCGTCGTCAGCGGCCTGAAGCGCTGCAGCTCCTGACTGTCGTCATACATCTTTTAAAGGTTACACTGAGAGTAACCAGACACCTGCACCCATGAGGCCTGGATGCGTTCTCATCCTCATTAAACATTAGCAAAGCGTATTTTTTCAATACTTTAAGTCCTGAATTATATATGTAGCTAACGACGTCTATGAAAAATAGCAACAGAAAACTGAAGCGAGCTTGAGTGAAACTGACTCTACAGGTTTCCGGCTTACAGAAATAGCTTCTGTTAATGAGCATGTTCCTTTCATTTGTTCTCACCAGGCTGGTTGTTTTTTTTCTTTAATGTGATTTTCACCTGTTAGCTCTTAATTTACTCTTCTTTATTTGGATTTGGCTTCCACACAGTGGTCCCCAGTCTGCCTGAGGTCCATCAAAAACAAGAACAATAAAAAGACAACGATCAAAGTCACACAGGGTTAACAGAAAAAGGCCGAAATACAAAGATCAGAGAAGAACAGAACCGACTTTACTCATGAAACTGCAAACAGTAGCAAGTGGCAGTGGAACGAGAGAATAATTACCCCAAAAAATAAGCCCAAACAAACACAAAGGTTCTGAGAACGGCACAAATAGTGAGACTCATTAGTTCCTGTTTCTGAACGAGGATCTGTCCCGATGTTGGCTGGGAGAGGAACCTCTGAAGAACAGTTCTCATCATGCGGTGCATTGGTGGACTTGGTTGGACCAGATGATCAGTACTCAGACCCACAAACCAGACTCTGCTAGCTCCTCCCTGTCTGCTGTGGACCGGTCCACATGGCAGTCTGCCTGAGCTATGAAGTCATTTCACACCTCATCATCCTTCTTCCTCTCTCCAGGTGGACCGGGTGTCTGTCACGGCAGAGGGCGGCGCCGGCGGTCGTCCTGCCAACAGGCCCGGGGGCGGCGCCATGCGCATCCACCGCCACTTCCCCTTCCCGGCCAATCAGATGTACGTGGTGGTGCTGCACCGCGAGATGAAGCCGATGAGGGTGTACCGGCTGAACGTGAGCTTTGACGCCGCCATCGAGGATGAGCTGCTGGGCTTCTTCAGGAGCTCGTACACCCTGCAGAGAGAGAGACGGTACACACACCCAAACGCACACTCGGCACACACCCAAACGCACACTTGACACACACTATTTTTCCTGCAGCAGCAGGTGGTTTGACTAGAAAAGGTCAACACTTCACATCCACGACATTGATTAACTCGCACACACTGTGAGCAGTGTGTGCATCTGTGAGTGTGTGTTCCACATTTCACACCACACACACACCCCACTCCCTCCCTCCTTATGAATTTCCCATAAGCCTCTGCTGCAGAGTTGTTTCCACATCAGATTTCTTCCCCACGGTGCTGATGGGAAACAGACTGTGTGCCGATACATTTATTATTTCATGCATGAGTTTGTGTCTGTGTGGCCTCCATCTGCGTGTGTGTGTGTCTGTGTGTGTGTGTGCGTTACCACAGGGACAGGATGTTTTATCAACGTCTGTTCCACTTATTGCAGAAACACAAAGTCATAGTAAATTGATGAAATCATAAAAGCTCACTTGTGATTGGATAATGGAGCAGAGACATGCCCATATAAGGACTGTCAGGCTGAAAGTTTTTGTCCTGAAGTTAAACTGAAGTTTTGTTTGGTCATTAAACATACAGCCATTTCTCTGCATGAAAAACAAAGCTAAACAAAGTGTTTCTACATTTTGATCATTACTGAATATTAAGGAACTGACTTACAATTACAAAATTGACAACCATAAAAAGATCAAAAATGGGTTTGGATTTCAAAAAGGATTTCTGGATAGTAACTTGGAGGCGTGAAGTGAGTGACACACCATGCAGTCGTCAGCGTACTGTGACACGCAGAGATCACAAACCAGAGAGTGAGTTGTCGCCCACGTGTCGCTGAAGTAAACAGCGCGGCGATGCTCGATGTGACGTGCCTCCCTCTTGTCTGTCACTCGACCGTCAGGCTTTTCACTTTAATGCAGTCTGACACTGTTAATTTCACTTGTGCTGCCGGCAGCTTGTATTTAGAGCATAAAACATGGAAATCTGAAGAAAATAACGCGTCTGAAAAGTCATTCTCCTGTGATGTGATGTGATGAAGAGCAGTGATTTTTGTACCAGGACTTTCCTGCAGCTGAAGAACAGCCTATTAATAGATATATAATTCATAATTACTGAAATAAATGACAGTATCATCAGCGAAAATGGAAAAAAAGCAACCTGATAGTGCTGACAAATTAGCCAAGCTAACAGTATGCTATTAAATCTTGTGTAGTATTTAATGTGCTGAATGTTGTTTTTACTGGAGAAAAGCTGAGAAGAGTTCAACCATGATTGACAGTCAGAGATCCATTTTCTGATCATTGAGTTATTGATTAGTCAGCTGTCATTTCAACACAACGAGCTTAACGAAGGTTTGTAGGTTGTTTTTTAAATAAGTGCTGAGCCTGCAAAGTGTTTGTGATGACAGCAAATATGAAGTATTCAGCTGGCTGCTATCATTGCTAACAGTTAGCCATTTGGGACCAGGCTATTTAGTGTTTGGGACCAGGCTATTTCTGGGAACAAAGGCGTTCATGAGTACAACACTTTAGCAAAATGTAGCATCTCCGGACTCTTTCTTCATCTGTTCTCGAATTTACTGTAGCAACAACGAGGAGCGAGCTGTACCCAGCATGCCGTTTGGCGGTGTAACATTTAATACATTTAATAGGTCGTCTCTAAGGACAGCGTGTACTTCTGATGGTAGTAACGACTACCAACAAATATGTCTCATAGATTTAAAGAGCTCGCACTTGTCTGAGACTTCCTTGTATCATCAGCACCACACACACCAAGTCTGAAGCTGATTGGATGAACGAATTTCGAGAGAATCAAAGGAGGGACGTGCAGACAGACAGACAGACAGACAGACAGACGGACAGACGGACAGACAGACAGGAACGCCTGTGAGCTGTTGGTGTGCTTTGGTGCGCCCTGGGAGCAGAGATGGTCGTTGTGCAGAGCGAAGCCTCCACCACGCTGATGCCATCAGACTGTGCAGAGAGCGATGATGGATCGATGAACAGAGCAGAACTGTCGCTGCTGTTTGTGCAGCAGGCAGACGGTTATGACTGATAACAAAAGCCAACAAACAGCAAGACGTTTGAACAAACTGCGTCTCCATCATGTGAGACGGAACTGCGGCAGCCGTGACGTTTATTTCAGAGGAAGCATCTTGAACTGAGCCTCTGACTGATGATGCTGAAACTATGAGCTGGATGCTTTTTAGATGTGTGCATGATATTAGTCCCCATGACGCACAGGCTCTTATTTTTATAGTTTTATAACAAAACTCTTGGTTTTAGAGATCATGTGACCAGAAACACTGATGTTCACTCTGTGCCTCCTCCTTTCAGAGCAGTGGAAGCTCTGCTGGAGCTCAAAGCCTCCAAAACAGGCACACAGGACACCTCTAATCAGACTGCGATCACTTGTTCAAATCAGCAAAGTGATTTTTTTCTTTGCTAATCTTAATATAGATTCAGATCAGTCTTGTTTAATTATAGCAATGACATAAATCAGCATTTCCTGCTTATGTAACGAATCCAGCAGCAGTTTTAATCAGCGGTTGGTAAAATAAGCCGTTAGAAGCAGCAGAGCGAGGTTTGATGTGTGTGTTTTCATGTCAAAGATGCCCTGAAAGGTTGAAAAAAGGTGTGTCTCTGTCTCTTTGTGGCTCACCTTTGACACAGGACACCTGAACTCTTAAAACGCTCGTTTGCTGTCCGTCCTCACTCGCTCGCTTTGGTGTCTGTGTGTCTTCCCCACCAGTGGTCCCATATTCACTGTTAGCTGCTGTTTCGATCAATACTGGATCAATACAGCAGCTGATGGACCAGCAGAGCTCGATCACAACACAGCAACCTGTTAGTTAAAGTTTAACGCTCCGGCATCATGCCTGGTGACTGTCGGCTCGTTTTCTGAGTGAGGAAAGGTGTTAGAAGAAACTTGATAACAAGATGAGTTTTAATTTGATTTTAGGCGGAGAATGCTGCGAGCGAGGGTGAAGCCGTCAGAACGAACTGCTGAAATGAGTAAATGTGACTGTTTCCAGACACATCATTAGAAAGAAAAGAGAAATGTGACTAAGAGTCTTTAAAGGTGCCAGTGTTGGCTGATAAAAACATTATTCTGATGACTAACCGGCGCAGGAAAGAGACACGCCGCTGATCATTTGAAAAGATTTTACTCGGAAAGAAGCTTCAAAATGTCGGAGTCTCACGGCGGAGACTGCTGCTGTCCAAATTACACACTGCTCAGAAGTGTGTGTGTGTTTGTGTGCACTGTTAGCTGAAGGATTAGCTTGATGCTGCAGTGTGGCTAATGCTAACACACACATATGCTCCAGTATGCTTAATATCCAGAATTACTATAAACCCCAGGCCGGGCTTAAGCGCTTAAAAGCCAGGAGGGGCAGAATTAATTAGAGCACACACACACACATGCACACACACACACACACACACACACACACGCACACACACACACACATATTATAACTGTTTAAGCTCAGTATTGATCTTTATGCAAATGACGTAAAGATGAGTTTGATGTTGCTGTCTCCGTGTGGAAGCAGTCTGAAATGTGTAAATCCGGCCTCTGCGGCGGCGTCCGTGCAGACTCCGCTGACCCGCTGTCTCACATGACACATGACATCACAGCAGGCCCAAAACATCAATACTCGGCTGATGTACAGGAAACCAGATCAGAGCAGTTACTGTGCGTGAGTCAGAGGCACTGGACTGTTTTAAGGTTCAAACTGGTCAGATTACGCTCTGCGTTACGTCTGCATCGCTGTGATTTATCCAGTCCAGTGTCCCAGTTTACAGTGGGAGTTGTGTTGGACGTCATCAGGTCTGTGACTTAAATCCAGGGCTGATTGATCAGCTGATTTCCTCCATTAATCATTCGTTCTGTTTAATTTGAGATGATGTCATCAAAAACCAAAAAACTTCAGAAGAGAATCAGCAAATTCTCACAGCTCAGAAACTGGAGCAGATTTTTTTTATTATTCTTGCTTAAAATGTGCAATTTATTGATCATAAAAACAGTTGCTCATTGTTTCAGCTCTGCTTCAGTCACATGGCTCACGTTTGGCGTTAACTGCTGCAGCTTTGCAGAGTTTTACAGACCTCTGCGTCACTGAAGCCCACATCTTTTCAGCAGTTGAAATTGATCTGGTGTCGCGTCCACTGACAGCTGTTCTCCCAAGGAAATCTGAGCTTTATAAGCAGGTGGCAGAATGTTTAACACAGTGCTGTTATCATAGTAGGTGATAAAATAGAGTCGATATGTGACGACGCCTGGACTCGACTGATGTTAAGCTGGTTTCCAGTCTGACACTACGACTCGTTTTAATCTCTTTCTGCTGGAGTTGAAGCTCTCCAGTTGAGCGGCATCAGGACACTAACGTTTGATCCTCAGTAGAAGAAGAAGCAGATAAATGTGTCTCTGTCAGCCTTTACTGCATCATCCATTTGTCAATATGTCAACGTTTCCACTTCAGCCAAATGTCAGAACTGTTTTGGACGTTTCTTTTCTTCAGTATTTCCAGTTTGTTTTACCTTCTGGATGGAAATATCACTTATTTCTGTGATGGCGTAGTGACCAGGGTGAGCGCAGCTGTGACACTTTGGTGTTTCCTGACCATGAAATTGAGGTGTTTGAGTGCACGGCGCTCAGCAGAGGAGCCAACAGGTGGGGGGGTTAAAGGAAGTTGGTGGTGTTTTGGGAGAAACTGGGTCTTGGATGTTGATCTCCTGCCAGTATGGTGATTTTATCAAGAGTAAACTAAATACAACATTACTGTTTAAAATGTAAATAAACCATTTTAATTACTAATAGACGCTTTAAAATCTGCATAAAAACGAACAATTAATGAGCTTAAAGCAGCAGCGTCGTTAAAACTGTCTTCATCTCTAAACGAACTAAAACTTATCCTTCAGTTCATTAAATCCCGGCAGCACCTGAAGCCAGCAGGACACGTATGTTGATAAATCTGCAGCCTCTGATTGGCCAAGTGCTGTGTCAGAGCACAGTGACATCACCGCGAGTGTCACCTGCATTCAGTCAGTGCAGGTGATTCAGTTTCGTGTTGTTACTGCTGTTACATTTGATGTGACGTCATCGTGTGTCACTGCGATTGGCTCAGCTGCTTCAGAGTGACGACACCGATGACGTGATTGGCTCAGAGTGTGTTTATTAATATCCACCCCCTTTGATCTATATTCGTCTTCCGCCATCGTGTTTGAGCTTTGCGCTGCTGCAGAAACACGAAGCTCATCATGAAGCGACGCCCACGCAGCCCGAATGCTCCGGACTGACGGCTTCGCGCTCGTCGGCGTGTTTGTGTAATTAGAACAGAACCCGCTGTGTGTCTGTGTTTTTGAGAAGTTCCAGTTGTGAGCTTCAGAACGCGTGCGCCATCTTTTCTTCTCTTTGATGCAGAGCATTGCTGAAGCTCAGACTTCAGACAGAAACCCAAAACTCCCGCGCAGGGCTGCGTTTCCCAACATCCTGAGAGCAACATTTTCATTAGACAAAGCCTGTTTTTGCTTCTTTAACAAGGAGAAGAATTACAGCTAGTGAGGAGTAGCAAGGCAGCTAACGAGGAGTAGTAAGGCTAACAAGGCTAGGTCTGATGAGGAGCAGAAATGCTGGAGTGTTAACCAGAGACGGATGTTAATGAAGGTTAGGTGAGACTCTTCGTTGTAATGGGGCAGTATAAAGAAGCTGATTGGTCAACAGATGAACCTCATCTACTATCAGCTCTTCATCAGCAGCTCCTCTCTCCTCGTATCCCTCTCCGCCTCCCTCTGATAGAGTAATCCAGTGCTGAGATGAGATGTTTCAGATCAATACTGCGTGTGTGTCAGAGGGGAACCCATCCAACATGGCAGCTGAAGCAGCTTAATAAATTCATCCATTCTCTGAGCTTTTAACACTAACACACAGGAGGAGGAGGAGGAGGAAGAGGAGGAGGAGGAGGAGGAGGAGCTGGGTAATAGAGGTCGTCTCAAATCCAAGATGTTGTATTTGACCTGGGAGGGACCTGAACCTCCAATCAGAGTTATTATCGTAAACCAAAGCTGAACGTGAAACAAAAAAACTAACAACAAAACTAATTAAAATAAAATAAAAAGCCTAAATTCAGTTTTAAGGTATCAAGGTTCACAGCCTCGTCACGCTACACGTACGCTGAACATACATCCTGTGCAAATGCTGCATTTGAATCAGAGGCATTGAGAAGTGCAGGTTTCAGATTTGCAGCAGCAAAAACAATAATGAATCCAGAAGAGAAGGTTAGCATGGTTAGAAACGTCGTGAAACTAAAAAGAAAAACTAAAACTTAACTGAAGCTAACAAACACGCTCTGAAAACTAAAAATTAAAAGCTAAAAAATAGCTATGTTACTTAAAAATATGCTAATATGCTCCCATAGAAAGGCAGCTTGCACATTAGCAGTCGAGACTCAAGTGTCGGCAGTCATGCTAGCGGCTAATGCTAACGTTAGCATGCTAACGTTAGCTGATAAGCTGTAAACACGAAAAACAGCTGATGGTGCAAATGAAATTCGGACACATTAGAAATTGGACATGATGGTGGCGCCACAGATCAACAGTTAATCCATCGGGTATTTATCGAGTATTTCTCTCTGGCTCCACCTTCAGGACAAACCTTAAAACTGCATTAGCAGTGCTCCTCCATGTTCGCAGCCGTTTGCTGCTGAAACACGTCAGCCAGACGGTGAACCTGCCGTTGAACCGACGTCGTCCATTGATCCATCGTTCGGAATCTATTGATCGGTGCAGCTTTAATCTCCTGGTTGATTTTCAGTGCTTGCATGGCAGCATCACGGAGCTGTTGGTTGCAGCTCACCTGTTGCTGACAGCAGTGAGTCCTCAGTGAGTTCGTATCGATTGCTGGTTGCAGTTCGTGCTGCTCTCTAATCAGACTAATCGATTAATTAACTCACTAATCTGCTGGAGATAAGTTTCTTGGACTGTTTATGGAAAATCCAGCCTCATGACAGGCCTCCATCGAGGTCGCCGGGGTCAAAGTTCACACGTTTAGAGCAACCTCTTAATCTCTAATGGGGGTCTATGGGGATTAATCTAACCTCCTCTTTCCTGCTCTCCTCCATCCGTTTCTCCTCCCCCTCGCCTTCTCCTCCCTCACTCCTTAGATAAAAGAGCAGAATTGAAATCTGATCAAACAAAGCCCCGCCCCCTCCTCCTCCTCCTCCTCCATCAGTCGCATATTTTAGACCAAACATGATGAATCAGCCTCTTCATCGGCTTCCTGTGTAAAACTATAGCTGCAGCAACACACTCGCGCACGCACGCACACACACACACACACACACACACACGCACACACACACACACACACACACTCTGCAGTCATTTCAATATGAAAGTGTGGAACTGCAATTTGAGGCGTTGCCTAAAGAGATGTGTGTGTCCAGTATGATGTGTGTGTATGATATAGGAATGAAGACACACTTCTAACACAAACATATGCGCACGCACGCACGCACGCACGCACGCACACACACACACACACACACACACACACACACACACACACACACTCTGGAACACAGGGGAAAGCACCTGACTCAACAGTTTCCTCTTCAGTCACATCTCTGAATCTGAATGAGGTGTGTGTGTGTGTGTGCCCGGCGTGTCACTCTCATGCCTGCAGTCTTCTTCGTTGGTGTCTCTTCTCGAGATAATGGCAGGACATTACAGCAGGAAATGATGTCATTTTCATTTCTCGTCTGCTCGGGAGACGAAGCCAGGCGGCATGAATTCATGCATGAGTGTGTGTGTGTGTGTGTGTGTGTTTACGTGTTTTTGCATGTGTATGTGTGTGTGTTTACGTGTTTATGCATGTGAGTGTTTACGTGTCGCGGTTGTCCGGGGCAACGCTGTAGGCTTGGTTGTCAATCAGGATTACTGTGACAACAAGCGTTACCTTGGCAGCGGAGACTGTTGGCAACCTGCAGGATGTCATGTCGTGTGTGTGTGTGTGTGTGTGTGTGTGTGTGTGTGTGTGTGTGTGTGTGTGTGTGTGTGTGTGTGTGTGTGTGTGTGTGTGTGTGTGTGTGTGTGTGTGTGTGTGTGTGTGAGAGAGAGAATATCGGGGTTTTATTGAGCTTTTATGCAGAAGTGTGTGTGTGTGTGTGTGTGTGTGTGTGTGTGTGTGTCCTATCCTCTAATAGATTCTCTCTTTATCTCGTCCCTCTCAGGCTTTCTCCATTATTCTCTCTCTCTCTCACTCTCTGTCTGCCTCGCTCGTCCTCTGTTTATTATTCTGTTTCTCCTCCCTTCATTCTTCACCTCCTCCCTCCTCTCCCTCCTCCCTCTATCATCACCTCTCCACACCTCGTCTCAGTTTCTTTTTTTCTTCACTCTTTCTTCGTCTCGCTTCCTCTATTGTCCACCTTTTGGTCTTTCTACTCCTTCCTCCTCCTCTCCTTCCTCTCACTCCTCCTCTATCCTGCAGTCCTCCTCCATTTCCTTTATTTTCTCCTCTTATACATTATCTTATCTTTCCTCCTTCTTTTCCTCCTTCTTTCCAGTCATCCTCTTCTCCTTTCCACCTCTTCCTCTTTCTGCCGATCCTCTTTCTGGTCCTCCTGTTTTCCTTCCTCTCACCCTCTTCCTCCTCTTGTAGCTCCACTCTTTCTTCTCCATCTCATCTTTCTCCCCTCCTTCTTCTTTTCCCGCTCCATCGTTTCTTCCTTTCTCCTCAGCAACTTCTACCTCTTTGCTTCTTTCTTCCTCCTTTCCTCCATCTCACTCCTCCTCATCACATCACTTTACTCCTTTTCTCTCTCTCATCTATTTTCTCCTTTTGTCTCTTCCTCTTCTCCTGCAGCTCTTTATCTTTAACACCTCCATCCTCTTCCTCTCCATCTTTCTCCTGGTCCTCCTCTCTTTCTTTTCCATCCCTTTTCTCCTCTCATTAGGATTTTTTCATGCTCCCTTCGCCTCTTTCTCCTCTCCACACTTCTTCCTCCTTATCTTTATCCTTCTCCTCCTCCCTTCTGTATATCACCTCCTCTTGTCTTGCACATCCTCATTTTCGCCTCCTCTTCGGTTTGTCATTGTCTTTATCTCACACCTCCTCATGTTCCTCTTCTCCTCTCCATCTCCGTCTGCTCTTCTTCCTTCATCTTCCCTTTCTTTCTCCTCTCTCCCCCTTCTCTCCATTCTTCTTTTCTTTGCTCCTCCACCTCACTGCTGTTATTGTTAGCCTTCCCCTCCTCTAATACTCTCCTGTTTCTCCCTTCCTATCTCTTGTTTCTCTTCCCACTTGTTCTCCCTCGCTCCCTTTCTCCTCATTTTTACGTCTTCCTCCTCTTTTTCCTCTCCTCATTTCTCTTCATTATTTTCCCTCTTCTCATCTCTCCTCTCCCGTTGTTCTGCCCTTCTCATCCTCTTTCTCCTTGTCGGGTTTCTTTCTCCTCCTTTATTCTCTCAGTCTCAGTCTAAACTCCTTCTTTTCCTCCTTCCTTTCTCTCGTCATTTTTCTTCCTTCTTTCTCCTCGTCTCCTTCTTCTCCTCCTCTTTTTATTCCTCCTTCCCTCGTCTCAATCTGAACTTATTCTTTCCATCGTCTCCCTTTTCTCTTGTCTTCTCCAATCTTCCTCTTCCTCCTCTCCCTCTTAATCTTCCTCCTGGTCCTCCCATTTCTCCTCCATCACCACCTTTCATTTTCTCTCACCCGCCTTATTCTTCTCTGCCTCTATTCTTCTCCTCCACAGCCTTTTCTCCTCTCTATCTTTCTCCTCCAGTATACTTCCTCTGTCTTGAATATTTACTTGCTTCATGGTGGCTCCTGATATTTTTCTCCTCTTCCGTCTGCTCCCATCCTTCTTGTCCTTCACTTTTGTTCCCTCTCCCTCTTTTCCTCCTCTTCTTTCAACTTAACTTTTTCCACCTCTTCCTCCTCTTCCCCTCTTACTCCACCTCTACTTTCTCCTCTCCTCTCCACCTCCTCCTCCCACGCTTCCTCCTTTCATCTCTTCCTCCACAAATACTCGCAGTAAAATGCAGGAGTGCGATAACAAAGTTTTCAGAGGGATTATTTTCTGGAGTTTTTCTTTCTTCCTGTGTGTGTCAGGTGACTGACAGACGAACGTAACAAAGCTCCGATATGAAAACATTCAACTCAGCTTAAAGAAATCAGGAGGAAACAGAAAATGTCCTCGTTTATTTTGGATTATCTCTCCGCGTGGAAGCCGTGTTTCACACTGAACAAGAGGAAAACGTCTTCGTGTACAAACTTCTGCCGGTAGACAGCCGACCTGTCAGCTCCGACTTCACAGGATTATCCTTTAACCCTCTGAACTCTGATTCCACCTTAAATTTCTCCTTTGATAGGTTTGAGAGGTTCAAAGACTGAGACAAAATCCCGCTTCATGTGACAGCGTTTGGGTTTATCGCAGAACTTGAATTCGGTGTGTCGAAGCTTCAGCTTTGACACCTGAACCTGAAAGCAGGTGAATCAAAGCCAGACGTGAAAATGAGGAATTTAAGGCGACATCGTCAAAGAACGGATGTTTTTTTGTGATATGTGGCACCTACAGCTTCTTAGTGCAGGTAACTTAAACACCGCTGTGGGAAATGAGCACAGCTGTTCACCTGTATGTGTTTACATTACTGATCACCAAAAACTACAAAAGTTCACAACTTTGCTAACGCAGCCAAACATCAAGCAAGTGCAAAACACAGTACATTTAGTGAGCGAGCGAGCTAATATTACCGACTCAGCAAGAAGGCCAGCTCGCCGTCTGTCCTTCAGCCTCTTAGCTTCTTTATCAGCGTCGTCTTCTGTCTCTTAGCCCCCACCAGCCCTCCTCACTGGGTCCCCGCAGCCTCTGGACTTGAACACCTCCTCCTCCTGGTGGTCCAAAGCTCCTGTGCTGGTGGTGTAAACGCCAACACCCCCCTGGTGCTCTGACTTCCCAGTCACAGTCAGCTAGCTGCATGGCTAACTGAGCTAAGCAGCTAACAAGCTGCAACCTCAAAAATGAAGCCAGTTCAGAAGAGTCAAACACCGCAGTTCTTCAAATGGCCAGTTGAGGCTGAAGCGAGTCAGTCCCCATAGATCCCCATATTCAAATGCTCAACCTTAGAGCAGAAATTAAAAAACAAAAACAGCTTTGGTCTCGACAGCTAATTTCTCCGTTCATGATATGAGGGTGAATTTATGTAGAACTCGATGTCAGAAGACATTCAGACTTCACTCACTTTAACATCTCTGGTTGCATTTTAACCTTTTTGGTGGACTAATTTATGCCAATATCAGATTTTTAGAGGTTTTAGAGGTACAGGTGGATCTCTGGAAAATGTACCTGAACCTGACCTTCATGAATTTCCACATCCAATCTGGATTATTAGAAGAAGGTGCAGGGAGATGATGGCAGCGGGGGAAGAAGGGAGGAAGAGGAGGAAGGAGAGACAAAAGGAGGTCTGCGAGGATGTGTGATTCAAAGTGAAAAGAGATGACACAGTGTTCCTTTTGAATGAATGAATGAATGAAACGTGGATTCATAAGAAGTGAAAGTCCTCATTGAAACATGCTGCTGCTGCTGGTCTGATGTGGCCACGACCCTGGTTTGAACCTTCAGACACGCTGACGTTGACGAGTCCGCTACGTGTTTTTAATTAAAGTTCTTTTGCTGTAATGTTTTGGGGACAATCTGATGTTGTTCAGGGAGTTTAAAGACTTTAACGTTTTGTCCACCTGATGTTCAGTCCAGATTTTGGCCTTCTGCGGTTGTTTGTTGTGTTTCAGATTCTGTCAGTAACAGCTGGTTTGTTTCCCTCACAGCTACCTGGCAGTGACTCAGTTCAGCCCCATCCACGCCCGGAAGGCCTTCCCCTGCTTCGACGAGCCCGTCTACAAGGCCACCTTCTCCCTCGTCCTCTGCCACGACGCGCAGTACACCTCGCTGTCCAACATGCCCGTGGAGAGCAGCTCGCTGTCGGAGGAGGACGACTGGCTGACCAATCGCTTCGCCCGCACGCCCCGCATGTCCACGTACTACCTGGCCTGGGCTGTCTGTAACTTCACCTACAGAGAGACGCAGACGGACGGCGGCGTGACGGTGAGTGTGGACGCGCCGCTGACGCAGCTTCAGCCTGTTCAGAGTGAAACATGACACACAGCGTCACTCACGCTGAAGGTAGAACAACTGAAAGAACAGACAAAAAGGAAGAAACAAAGGAGAAAATGCAATTAACACATTTAGTAAAAGCAGTAATCGGTCTTAGATAAAAGTCACAGACATGAACCCGAACAAGCAGGAGCTCGACGAAGGTCTGCTTCCGACTCTTCACTCATGATCCAACCTAATTATCTTCAGCTCTTGAGATAAAAAATGTCACTTTGTTGAAAACACTTCCTTTGAAGCTTGACTTAATGATCTCATTATGTACCGACCGCTGAACGTGGTTGATTCTTCGTCCGCCTCCTCCTCCTCTTCCTCCCCGTCACCCCTGCTCTCTCGTCCTCCGGGCCTCCTGTTTGTCTCCGGGCGGACAGAGAAGACTCTGATGAGACCTGCGTGGACGGATCAGGAAACACAGAAGCCCGTTATCTCGACGTAATGACACGTTTAAGCCCTGATCACCTCCAAACTGTGTTTCCTATCATTAAATCTTCGGCTTCGGGGTTAAAACACTTAATCTGAGCAGCCGCCGCTCTCCTAACATAATATTAGAGTTGTGATATCAAAGATAATCAGAGAAAAGACGTCAGGAGCAGGAAGTAACAGCTGATTTCACACGTTTACGGCAGTTTGCTTGTCATGGTCAGGAGACGGCGGTGTGTCTTTTATGACTCTGGAGGAAATAACCCTGATGATGTTGTCAGTGCTGGGAAACACTGGATGAGAATATTAAGGCTGTCTGACGAGGCTCAGATCGGCTGCAGAGCGTGTGCGCTTCCTGGTTTGATGGGATCGACTGAATCGTCTCGTATTGATTTTAATTGGTTACTTGATTATCCTGTTAAAACATCAGCTTGTTTGCATGAATAACAAACAATAACAAGAGCCAACAAATCATTTCAGGTCTTTCGCTGTGAGAAAGTTTAACTGGAGTTCTTTGTTTGTGGAATTCAGGAAAAAGCAATTTTCAGCCTTTAAAACAGACTTTAAAATGACCTCTTTTATTGTTCTGAACTCAGTTTTCTGGCAGTTTGAAGTTCAAATCGTCGACTCACGGACTCACAGATGGATAAAATAAAACATCCAGCCTGATATCTCAGGATAAAATCTTAATATTAAACCATTACATCAGGACAGCTGGCTTAAAATACTGCAGATGAGCGCTGCTTCCTGTCTCTGGATAATGGATGATTCAGAAATCTAAATTACCAGATAACAGTTAAACGTCTCCAGACGATGTAATGGAGTCAGAGCAGCGTTTGTTATTGGAGGATAACACGCTGATTAAGATGTGGACTGAGATAAGAGTTTGGTTTTCTGAGGTTGGACATAATTAATGTCTTCAGAGGTGGACGTTGTGGCTTTATCTCCTTTTGTCTCAGCTGAGTCTCCAGGTTTCACCACAGAGGCCGAGGTGAGGACAGCAGCTCCAGGGAGACAAAGCCGTGTTGTTTTGTAATGACGTCCCAGTGTCCTCAGCACAGCATGAGCAGCAGCTCCGGTCATTGCTGGATTGTTCACTACAGCTCCCATGGTGCTTTGGGAACATACTGTGTGGCTGTGGCTGATTTTAGTCCATATTTGTGGACATTTTGGCCACTGTAAAGTGTGCCGATTGGTCCGATACGTGCTCCTGTTGGCGGCGTCGCTGTGAGCGTGCAGACTGTGAGCTCTGGGTGACTGAACACCAAAGAAAAGCTAAAAATGTGACGATTCTGAGTGAAGTTTTGCAGCGATGCAGAGCGACTTTGTCTGAGGTTTGTGAGCAGCAACAGACAGCGAAGGTAACGATCTCCTGCGAGAGCGTGTGAGCGTCATCAGTCCACAGCTCACAGTGAGCTGTTCCGTCCATTTTGTCTCTCTCCATCTTGTCCATCACGTCTGTTATGATTCTGATTTGAAAGTCAAAGCCTTCCACCGCTCGACTTGGCCGACATCTCGTCATCCTCTAACCACGGTAACATTTAAAACAGAAATATGCGCCCGCACGCGTCCACGCGATGACACAAGGACAAATACATTCACGACCTTGTTTCTGCTCCTCCTCCTCCTCTTCCCCTCCTCCGATCATCTCTCTATCAGTGTAATTACAACTCATCCATCTCGTCTGCCAGAAACTCAAGGACGGCACTCCCAACACACACACACACACACACACACACACACACACTGCCTGTGTCTCCTTGTTACTGAAAGATAATTTTGGTGAAACGCTGTTTTAATGACAAATCATATCTGGGTCATTTATAACCATCACCAGTCTCCTCTGTGTGTGTGTGTGTGTGTGTGTGTGTGTGTGTGTGTGTGTGTGTGTGTGTGTGTGTGTGTGTGTGTAATGAATACATTAATCTTTATTTTTGTCCTTTCCGTTTTTAGTCCCCAAAACGAAACCAAGCTCTTCCATTGTTTTGTTCATCAGAGGTGAATAAAAGGAAACGCTTTGTCACTCCGCCATCGCCGCTCCTTTAGGAGCAGCAGACATATTTCTGTGTCCATCGGCCATTTTGGACTGCGTTTATTCTCCACGTCGGAGGATTTGATGAAACAGATGATACAGATAATATGATTTAAAGCCATTCAACATGATTTGATTTAGCTTTGATTAAATATTGTTTCAGCTTAGAGTCAGACTGTTTGGATGCTTTCAGTCATCAAATCATAAAACAGGATGTTAGCACACGTCGGCAGGTCGTCTCTTTAAAAAGTGTTTCCTGTGATGGCCACGTCCTCAGAAATCAAACAGCTCGTGGCTTCAGCGGCGGCTCTGGTCTGCTCTGGAAATAGCATTAGCAGCTAAAGCTAGCTTAACAGCCTCAGGTTGGCTGTTTCGGTGACTTCGCCGTCAACAGCTTCTCTGTGGCAGCGGCAGATCTCAGGGTGGAGGCGGGTGGAGGTGTGGGCGGCTCACTTTTAGACACTTTAGGGGGGGGGTGACGGTGGGATCTTTGCTGATAGACGACATGTCCTCTGTGAGCCGTCCCGCTCAGATCACGGACGTCAGGTTTTCCCGCCAGCCGACCGCGCCAATGTCTGACGTTCCTCAGGTGTGACAGATTAGTGAATTACTGCTGTGAGACGTTAAGCTTCTTCCAAGCGCTCCTGTTCTTCACGAGTCCTGCAGCGCGCAATATGCATCATTACAGTATTCATTTATTCATTCATTACTAAAATCTCAAGACTGATTTAACTAATGGCAAAACTCTGAAAAGTGCTTATTCTCCCACCTTTTCCTCCCCGGAGACGAGGCCTCACGCTGTTGATTCTGAAGCGATGACAGCGACTCCTCACGCTGGATGTGCACGCTCTGACTCACTGCTGCTCGTTTACCTTCTTTAAATTATGAGGATGTGTGGACTCAGGAGGTATGTGCTGCATTAACATAATAAGATTTGGATAAATTCCCAGTTTCAGGCCAAGAAATGCATTTATTTTAATCATTCTGAGCACAAAACCTTTGTATGAATCGCACAACACTTCTATCATTAAACCTGCAGATCAATTAAAATAAATGGAATTGCAAAATAAACCAAATAAAATGGAAACATTTCGTCATCGTGTTAAAGAAGGAACACTCTGGCAGTTTGCGTGAACGGCAGCGATGATGCAAAGCGCTTGATAATGGATTCTGGATGCTTCCTGGAGAAGGACGGCTCACATGCTGCGGCCAGATTTCAAACTGTGAAGACGACATGAAGACACTGAATAAGTCAGCGGTCCTGATGAAATGCTTCCATCCTGCACTGATGAATGTTGAACACGTGCACGTGTAATTCACGAGGGCTCGGCAACGCCTGCGAACGGACAGCCTGTCCTGAACAACGCTTTTTAAAAACAGGATGCGAGTCTGTGCTCACACAGTAGAAGTGTAGGCTGCACATGCATATTTCCGTACATACAAACAGCTCTGAGAGTCTGTTACAGCATCGCTCTCATATTAAAATCCTTGTTTCAGCCTGAAGGCAGTGGAGACGCTGCTGTCTGTTTGCAGAGCAGCTTCCTCTGACAGAAACATTAATCCTCCCATCCCTCCATCCTCCTCCTCCAACCCTCTGAAAGAAACAGCTTTATGTGACGGAAGACAAAAAATAAAAGCCTCCATATTCTTCACAACGGCTCCAACGGCCTCATCCAACAGGAACGTTCGTCCCTCCATCCTCCTCAGAGCCGCAGAGGGAAAATACAGTGTGCATGCTGGAGGTTTCCCAGTTCAGTCTTCAGCGTGCTGTTTGGACATGGACTCATAATGTGGAGGACGGAACTAGAATCTGATCAAGCAAAGGTGTCGTTCGCCTCAGAAAACTTGCTGCGACCTGAATATCCAAAGTAATTCAAGATGCTTATCAAAGCACTGTGCAAACAGCAGATTAAACCAGTTTAAAGCACCATATTCAAACCAGCTGTGATTGATGACGCCTCCAAGAATGTACTTTCATATGCAGCTAAGTTTTCAGCAGCTGATACGTTTTGAAGGAGCTGCAATGCAGCTTCTGTCAGCATGACGAGCAAATGTTGGAATTCATTTATCTGCCAAAGCCCAAAAAAACGAAACATACCAAACTATGAGTGTCCTCTCCACTCACTCTTCATTGGCTCGTTGCCTCTGAGCACCATCCAATCACCCATGTTTGCATCCTGATGTAACTGAGAAAAAGATGCTGAGGTGTTGCTAGTTGGGGGATTTAAGGTGGCCTCTGAGGTGTTGTCACTTCCCAACATGTCAAATGTTAGTAAGAAGAGTTCACCTTCAGAGGGAGGTTGGAAGAAGAAGGTGGTTGGATGGGACAAAGACAGGACTTTCACCCAGGAGACCAGGAGTTTGTGTCCTGCGTGAAACCAAAAGAAAGCTTGATTTCTTTTGTAAACGAAGTAACGCAACATACCGTGGTTATTATTATTATTGTGGTCAATAGTTGGTTGCTTGTGCTGTGGTTGGTGTTTGCATTGGTTGGTGTTTGCATTGGTTGGTGTTTGCATTGGTTGGTGCCTGCATTGGTTGGTGTCTGCATTGGTTGGTGTCTGCATTGGTTGGTGCCTGCATTGGTTGGTGTCTGCATTGGTTGGTGTTTGCATTGGTTGGTGCCTGCATTGGTTGGTGTCTGCATTGGTTGGTGTCTGCATTGGTTGGTGCCTGCATTGGTTGGTGTCTGCATTGGTTGGTGTTTGCATTGGTTGGTGCCTGCATTGGTTGGTGTCTGCATTGGTTGGTGTCTGCATTGGTTGGTGTCTGCATTGGTTGGTGCCTGCATTGGTTGGTGCCTGCATTGGTTGGTGTCTGCATTGGTTGGTGCCTGCATTGGTTGGTGTCTGCATTGGTTGGTGCCTGCATTGGTTGGTGCCTGCATTGGTTGGTGTTTGCATTGTTAGAAGGTGGTCGACTGGGTGTCACCGGCTGGTCGGTTGGTGTTTCTGGTGTTCAGGTGTTGCTCTGTGGTTGCTGTGCTTCTTGGTTTGGATCAGTCTAAACGAACTGACTCCTGATTCCTCTTCGAGGTGAATGCGAGGCTGACTCCATTCACCACATGTCCACTGACATTAAATCTGTCCACTGATAGCAGTCGACTGTCATGCTGTTACTTTCTCTCAGCAGGGATAATTTTAGCGTTGTTGGACACACAGAAAAAGTTGCCAAGTACTCAGCGTTGAGGCGTTGAGCGCTGAAGCACAAATTCAGGTATTTAAACGGCTTTTCTGCTTCTAAACAAAGTGGTTCTCACTGTTTGAGATGATCTGAGCTGCTCACACAGATCTTCAGTCCGTCTGGGACACTTCCACACTTCATTGTCAGCCCAAATTCCTCTTTTGCTTCTTTCAAAGCGCCACTTTTCTTCCTTCACCTCCCTCGAAACAGCTGTTTGTCTTCCTCTTGTATTGTCAGTATAATGTGTGTCTGTTCCTGTAATGAGCCGTTTTCCCTTCAGGGAGGATTAAAGTCTGACAGAATAGAAAAAAACAAACAGCAGTGTGTGATGACCCACTGAGCAGCTCCCGGTTCAATAAAACCTCCATCTTGCAGCTATTTAGCTTGTTATTCCTTCATCTTCTGTCATTTCAGCGACTGTCAGCGCCACAAAGCGAAGACGCTCGGCGTTTATCAGCCGGCTAATCGCCGCTGTGAATCTGGATGTGAACAGGTTTCTGTCTGCGACTCGTCTGCCTTCAACAAGGCAAACAAAGCCGAGACAGTGAGAGATTAGCGAGAGGACGCTTCGGATTGTCTGTCTGCCAGAAAGGTTTGGAGAAGAATGATCAACAGGCCTGAGACAGAAGCTCCTGTTTATATGTCACATGAATGTTCTGTGATGATGCTGAAGGTATCCATGATAATTATCGATGTTAAGGATTAACAAGGAGATTGATTTTTTTTCCCCCAGTTTGATTGAAGCATGCATGCACGGATGGAATCTAACACTGCTGTATTGATTAAGATTGATTAGATATTGATTAAAGCATCTTTCTGTCTGACAAACATCACGTTCTCTCCTCTGAATGATGACGTCTGATCATAAATACGCTCCCTGACGTCTTCCCAGGAGAAAGTTTATGTCCCAGAATCATCTTTACTTTTCTGGAATGATATGAAAGGTCACATTAACATCCCATAATGGTAATAAAGGTCACGTTAATGTCCTGTAATGCTGCTATCCTATAGGTCAGATTAGTATTTTAAAAAGATAAAGGTCACTTTAACGTCTGAGTTTTATGGGATTGTTTTAACCAGAGTTGAGCAGCAGAGATTCAAAGACGTGTCGGAGCCTCGTGGGCTGCGTTCATGTCATGTTAACAAATCGACAGTTTCGCTGGCGTTGAAAGGATGATATGATGTTACTGCCCGGCGCAGCAACAGACATCATTTACTGCAGAACAGACAGAAAACCACAAACAGAAACTGTCAGAAAATAAAATGAGGTGACGGAGAACAGAGCTACGAGGTGGTGCTTCATTGAACTTCATGAAATTATTTAACACGCGCAGCAGTGTTTGACTTCTTTGTGCATGACCTCGACGACGCGACCGAACCTCGGATGTGTCGTTTTCCACGCTGAGACAAACAGACTTCCTGTCACCTGTTCGATTGCCGTCATCTTCTTCATCGTCGAGCGGCTGCAGCTGCACCTTCGCTTGTTCACTCATTTTCATCTTGAGATAAAATTTCCAAATATTTATCTTGAAAAATCAGACTGATTATTAGGACGAGGACTTCCTGTCGAGACGACGCTGGAACGTGCAGGGCTGCCCTGATTTAACGGCCAATGAGCGTCGCAGTGAGGAAGAGTAGCTGCTCTCAGCTGGCTCTGGAGTTCTGGGCTGCTCACACTCTTTGTCAGGTTACCTCTGCTAATCTAAACCCCCTCCAGATAAATGCAACCCTCTCATTTATCGTCCTCGCGGGGTGAATCTCAGGAGAGAGCGGACTAATGGAAGAGGAAAGACGGAGGAAAAACATGTTTCTGCTGCACAGAATTCATTATGTTGCTGTTTCCTTTTGGTTATTGGATAGATGTCTCAGGCCACCAAATATGAGTCACATTAAACAGAGTGTGAGGGAAGAACCGCGGGTGACACACACTGGTGGCAAAGCATGTGCATCCACGTTACTCATTTCTACAGGAAAACAGCCGCCGTGTGACGCTGACTCAGCATTTTCTGACTGTCGTGTCTTGACCTCTTCCTCTACAATGCAACAAGTTCAAAGCATGAAGCGACAACGCGAGGAAGACTTCTGCTCTTCTCGCTTATTGTTTTTAGCCAAGCAAATGTCGTATTGTGGTTTTGCAAAGCGTGTGTTCAGAGTCGTGTCCTCAGCTCACTGTACGTGGTTTGTTGGACAGCAGCAGATCCAGAGGTGGACTTCAGACGGACAGAACGCACAGAGAGCCGAGGTTTCGATGGCCGAAGCACGATGGCGCTTTGAGCTGATGATGGGTGCCGGCTGGGGGTTGGCATAGCAGCATCACCTCTGTGTGTCAGTAGCTTTGCAGGAAAAAGGTGAACCAGTAGAAATGTAGACCTGATGGTAATCCATGCAGTGGTTGGTGAGATGTTTAAGTCCGGACCACAGACGTGGTCCGGCGTACTGAATCATCCCCGCAGCCACGGCACCACCACGCTGCAAACAGTTCCCAGCTCTTCATTTGACCCTGAATGTAACATGAACTCCAGCTGAGCGCCGTCTACAGCAGGACGTACCATACATGCGTTCGCAAAATGACAACTTAATTAGTTCAAAAATATCAGTTATATAAACGCAGAACCGATAATTTCAGTTGAACTGTTTGTGAGTTAGTGCAGATCTTATTTCCTGCAAAACATAATTTACTTGATTTATTACATTTGCCCGAGGCAGATCCTTTTCATTTGACCCTGAATCAGTAGAAATATAACACACAGAAAGGGAACCACTGAGCACGATACACAGCAAAGAACGTCAGTTCAAAAACATTCATTACAGATCCAAAACTTACACTGAACCATTTGTTTGTAAGCTGCTGCGGATCTTATTTCCTGCTAAATATAATTAACTAAATTCATCACGTGTGCCCGAGGCCGAGTCTGTTAATTTGACGGTCCGCCTACGAAAAGAAAACACTCCAAATTGCACTCGTTCGTTTGTGTCTTCACCTCGCTGGCTGTTCGCTTCTCGCTGCTTGACAACGAGCGCGTCACTGTTGGCTTTTGATGGGAGGCAGTTTCCATATGTTTGATTTGGGAGTTTTCTTTGTGATGTAAACGTGTGTGTGGGGTGAAGTGTTGGTAAAAGCACACAGCTGTGCTAACGCTGTGCAGACATACGTGAGGTAAATGCCATTTTTCTTGCAGGTTTAATTCACAGATGTAGAGTTTTCTTTGCAGTTGGATGAATGAAACCTTATTCAGGCAGAATCAGTCGAGTCACCGACAAACCTGCACCGCTGTGTCTGTCGTCGGTGTCGGCAGGAAGTGATTTTCTGCACAGGAAGCTCTTTAACACACACTCAAAATGCCAATGTTCTGCCTTGTTTCCGGTCGCTCAATTTGATCTGAGAAGCCACGAGGAGCTTTTACCGAGTACCAAAAGTTGTAGTGAAAAATGCAAGAAAATGACCGAAAAATGCAAGAAAATGCGGTCAGGAGGAACTGCGTTGCTTAAAGGTCACATCCAGCATCTTTCCTGATTTTCTGTTTGTACCTTTCTCTCATGATTTCATCTAAACCAGCGTGAGAACTTTCCTCCACCTCATCCACTGCGGTTTCCACTTCCTGCCCTCCATCTGAATTAAATGTCGCTTGACCACAAGCAGCCTTTAGCGACCTGGCTAACGTTAGCGCGGTGTATTCAGGAAGCTGGCTAACCGAGTTTTCCTGTGTTCCGTGTAGACATCACCTGCTTATTCATCAGATTCAGCAGCAGACATGTATGCAGCACGTTAGCGAGGAGGAGCTGCATGCCGCCGCCGCCGCCGCCGCGGCTGGCTTTCTGTTCATGCTCTGGAATCAACAGTCATCTCTTTTGTCTTGTTGACATTGACAGAGAGACTGTTATCCTCGCTCCGGCTCTCAGGCGTCTCACTTCATCACGGCGGCGGCGTCAGCAAAAGTGATGATATGATTGGACGGATGCGCGGCGCTGCAGTCACGGGTCAGCAGTGTTTGTTATGAAGGCGGCGGCGACCGTCTGAGGTCTGTTGATCTCAAAGTCAAGGACCTGCACGCGCTGCGAGGAGAGTGTGTTACTGTAGCCTCGTGTGTGTGTCGGTGCGCTCTCCCGCCACTCGTATCAGTTGCTAAACCATCCATCAAATTACCGTGGCAACCGAGCGTCCATCACCCCATCCATCATCCAAGGGCGACAGACGGAGCGACAACGCGGCGAGGGATGTCACGGACGAGTGGAGAGATAACAAGGGAGGAGAGGAGGGGGAGAAAAGAGGAAATGAGGAGAAGGAGAGAGGAGGAACAGAGGAGGTGAGGGTCGGGCTTTGATTTGTGCCTTTATCTGTCTGTTTGCGTCGCTCAGCTCGGACTCTCTGTGGCTTTTCTTCCTGCTTCTTTCAAGTCGACCGACGATCAAACGGACGATTTTCTGGTTTCCTGATAAGAACCAATGAAAACTTCAGACTCCTGGAGGAGGAGCTCGTCCCTGCTGCTGTGAACCCAGCCTGTCGCTCAGGTGCAGCCGTGGGACGTCGTCGTGTCTCAAACCTCTGACATCTGATGTGGATTTAGTGGAGACTTTTATTTTGAAGGGCATCTGTCGTCATATTTCCTACTTTCCCTCCCCTTCTTAAAGTACAAAAATAGATGTTTTTTATTGGAGTAAGAGTTATTTAATGTAGAATTTGGAAAACCTTTGAATCATTACACATAATAAGAAATAATAAATGACATTAAAAGTTTGACAGTTTGACATTTTTGAAATTAGATCTTTTTTCTTGTTGCTTTCCGGCCAAACTTTGGATTGACAAGATTGATAACAGCTGATAACTGTTGTGCTAACTGATATTATTCTTATTGTCTGCTACGGCTAGCAACCAGTTAGCTTAGCTTAGCTTAGCTTAGCAGAAAGGCTGTAAACAGCCAGCCGAGCTCTATCAGTGCTGGACTGTTTCTGAGTCTGAGTCTCTGCCGGTTGATCCTGGACAGGAAATAATCCGTCAAAGACGGGCTTGTTCAGCAGTTCAGGGGGAATAATCCCTTCACCTCCATTAAAGGATTTCACTGTAAGTTATGCAAAGAAAGACGTGTTTTCATTAGCAGCAGTTTAATTAAAGAGGGCAAAATAAAATCCACAGTGTTTGTGTTACAGAGAGAGACTCAGAGCAGCAGGCTGGTGAGGATGTCACGACTGTCGGTCCAATCGCAGGAAATATCAGACGACTTAACGTCCAGCCGCTGCAGCGGTGGACAGGAGTGTCCGTCGGTCAGTCCGTGAGTCTGTCCAGACTAAAGTATGTCGCTAACTGTTGGACGGATTGACGTGAAGCTCGGTTCAGACGTTCATAATGACCACGTTCCCATCAGCCTCAGCTATACTTTGAGCTCTGTGTGAATGAGCAACAGTTAGCATGACCAATGACAGAGCAGCATTATGGCTGCTGAGCAGCAGCGTGTTAGCATTGTACCCAGCTGGTGTTCAGACTCGTGATATTCTCATAGTGTGCTGTGGACGGCTTCAGGGAGGTGAACTCCCTCAGACTGGGCGTCATTTTTCTGATGTGGGCTCTGAGCCGAGGCTCTGGACTGGACTAATTCATGAAGATAATGACATAATGATCCGTGGAAGCGCTGCAACCATCGAGCAAAGTGGAAGCCCTAATTTGGGTCAGCTCTTGTGACTGAAGGCAGTTCGTAATGTGACTGACTTCATTTATTCCACATGTATTTTCTTAGCAGGCTCGCTGGCAGCTGAAGCGAATCCCAGCATGCATTAGGAGAGAGGCTGTGTACAAGCAGAGCCGACCTCCAGTCTGTCACAGAGCGAGGAAACTCACATTCACTCTGAGTGGCAATTTAAAGTTTCCACTTCAGCTTACCTGCACGTTTCTGAGCTGCGGGAGGAAATCCGTGCTGAAAGCGACGGAACATGCCAACTCTGCGGGTCGGGTTTAAGCCCGGGACCGTGTTCCTGTGAGGCGGCAGTGCTAACCGATGAGCCGCCGTGCGATGGTTTTAGCTCGGTCGAAGCCGCGTATTTCAGTCCTGAGAGACGCAGTGAATGTGTGTGTGATGATACTTTGAAGTGAGAATATCACACCAGCCCTCCCCACCCGCCCAAAAATGTAATGCATCCCAGTTTCTCCTCACCGGGGAGAACATGACTGGAGGCGTTTCAGGAATCCTCAGGAGAGGATACTCAATTCAGCCGCTCGCTGCCAGTCCGCCGAAAGAAGCATTGATTTCAATAAAGCCTCCACTTTCTGAGCAGATATTCACTGAGCTGGCTGCCGCGCTCCGAGATGAGTTCTGGTGGAGGGAGGAGAATGTAGAGAATAAGAGGAGACGAGCTTTAAAAGTTTGAATTTTTATTGAAAAATCTGTCCTGCTGGGAGAATCTGAGAGGAGAGGAGGAGGAGGACGAAGAGGAGGAGCATGACTGTGAAGCCGGATTAGCATAGTTTTGAAACTTGTGCTTGTGTTTATACATTATTAATATTGTTGAGGTTTTTAATGTGAGCAGCGTCAGTATTTGTATTAGTGTGAGTATCTCTGTAAGTGTTGGCATCAGTGATGAAGGTTCGCTGTCGAGTCTGAATCCAGTTTCAGATCTCATTAGCTTTCGCTCTCTGCTTTGTAATCATCCTTTCTCGGCTGAGACGGCAGAAAAACTGCACTTTTCAGTCGCAGTGATGGAGCTTAAAACCTGTTGCTACAACCTGAAAATGGGATTAACAGCACAAGATAAGCAGCCTTAATTAAATGTGTATCTGACACACTGAAATAAAAGACGTGGTCTGCTCACTTCTACACGTTTCTCCACTCAAACTGCCTCCTCCAAACACCAGAGGTCCCAGTTCAGACTTACTGAGTCGATAAGAATTCAGTTTGATATGATACGCCTGAAAGTTTAATTGGGAGATTCTCCAGACGTGCAGCGAGCATGTTAAGTAGGAACTGCCAAAAGTTTAATTTCAGCTTGTCAGAATTAATTTTAATTGCTTACAGCTGATATCGTCTGACGCCGCGGCTCCAGACTGCTAGCAGCAGCATGCTAACATGCTCAAAATGAGCAGTGGAGGAAAATAACTAAGGACATGAAGAGCTGCTGCCCTATGCTTCATACTGCGCTGTGTTTATCTGAGCTGAAGCCTTTAATCATCAATGAAATATGATCCTGATCCAACAGCATGTGACGTTTCACTAAATGAAATCTTGAAGTCATTTGTGCCTCAGACAGATAAAAGGTTTGATCAGTTTATTGGCGTCGGCGCCTAATGAAGCCTTCAGGTGTGCTCGTTAATTTCTGCTCTCTCTGTGTGGAAGCAGCAGCTTCTTCAGCTTCTTCAGGACATTTTCTGTGACACAAACACTGATTCCACGCAGTGTGAGTTACAGTCGCCTGAATTCTGACTGTACAGACGCCAACGTGTTTTTAAAACAGAATTTATTAGAGTGGAAGCGAAGCAGGAGAGAAAGCAGAGTGACAGTACTGGGACAGGAGTGTTTACCTCTGTGTGTGTGTGTGTGTGTGTGTGCGTGTGCGTGTGTGTACGAAATGACAGCAGTGATACAGCAGCATTACATCATGGTGTGTGTGTGTGTGTGTGTGTGTGTGTGTGTGTGTGTGTGTGTGTGTGTGTGTGTGTGTGTGTGTGTGTGTGTGTGTGTGTGTGTGTGTGTGTGTGTGTGTGTGTGTGTGTGTGTGTGTGTGTGTGTGTGTGTGTGTGTGTCCATCCACCCGCTTCTATCTTTATGTGAAAAATGATATGAGTCGTGAGTGTGTGTGTATTTAATCTGTGTGCATAGTGTGTGTGTGTGTGTGTGAGATAGTCAGTCTCAGCCGTCCTTCAGATGACAGTGAGGTGCTTTCTCTCAGTGACAGTAAAACATCCAATCACACACGCACACACACACACACACACGCACACACACACAGGCTGATGCCTGCGCATTGATCAGTGACATCATCGGTCAGCTGACAGTGTGTGTGTGATTGTTCTGTCGTTGCTCAGGTGACAGAGCACCTGGACGTCAGTGATTTAGCTCATCCACACACTGATTCCAGCCTGGCACACATGCATCCATCCCGGAAATGTTCAGAAACATTTCCTGCATGTGTGAATGTGAGCGGGATCGATTTTCAGGAAGAGCTGGACCGCCATTTACCACTTCAAGACCGAGTGACATTGAGGGGAAAACTGGTACAGCTGTGGTGTGAATGAAAGCAGGAACACTGCTGGGACAAGCACGAAACTCGACTGGAAATGAGACGGTGGGTTGTCGTGTCTTCACACGCTGCTGTGTGGACTAAAGCTAGCTTCATACGTCCGTCTGCTCTTCAGTCTGAATGCTACTGAACCACCGACTCCACTGCTGGTAAAGACTCTAAATCGTCCCAGAGTAATGAGCAGATGCTAACAGATGCTAGCAGGTGCTAGCAGAGCTGTAGCCTCGTCTCTGTGCACTCTGAAGAGATGCTGTGCGGTGCGATTAGCCCGGCTGACCACAGACTCTGGATATCTGTTGGATCAGGCGGCGGCGGCAGAAGCTCATTTTCTCTTGCAAACTTGTCAAATTGCTTTTAGCTCAAGAAGAGGTTTTTTTTTTTTTTAAAAAGAAAATGGATTTTGATGGAGCAGATGTCTGTCAGCCCGAGAAGCTCTTCAGTTTAAAGAATCAGTTGGAGGCACTGAAGCGAAGCGGCTCTCAGTAGACAGGCAGATTGACGCCGCGGTAACAAATACTCAGCTGCTATCAAACCCGTTAGAAACCTCGACTGCAGAGGTTTTCTCACTCTGCTTATTTTCACTGAGGTGGCGAAGGCTTCACAGCCGGACGGAAAGTCATCTCTTCTGCAGGTGAACTGATGACGTTCCCATCAGCCTCAGCTGTGCTATGTGTTTAACGCTAACTAGCAAATGTTAGCATCCCAACACCCTGAACTAAGAGCAAAGTCAATGTTACACCTGCCAAATCAGCGTTGCCACTCTGAGCATGTTTGCATGCTGACATTAGCACTTAGCTTGCACTGCGCCGCACAGAGCTGCTAGCATGATTGTAAACTCTGTCTTGTATTTCAGAGGTCAAAGTGCAGGAGCTTTCTGTTACAGCTGCTGATCAAGTTGTGTGTCGATCAGTGAAGTAACTTTTAACCATGAGCTAACGAGCTAACCACTGACTGTTCAGTGTTACGTCGTTAAATCCAGATCCTAACCCTGCGACCCTCTCGCACATCATAAAAGCAGCTTCAGACCTGCTGAAGTTAGCTTTAATATCTCCACACACATGCACGCACGCACGCGCGCACGCACACTCAGCATGTCAACGAGGTCACCTGTGAGGTCTCTGCACTTCTGCAGCATGCTGATAGGTGTGGAGCGGTCATGTGACCTGGTGCTGTTGATTGATTGGAACATTTGTTTGATCAGCTGTCGTGTGTGTGTGTGTGTGTGTGTGTGTGTGTGTGTGTGTGTGTGTGTGTGTGTGTGTGTGTGTGTGTGTGTGTGTGTGTGTGTGTGTGTGTGTGTGTGTGTGTGTGTTGTACTGTTGTTCTGTTTATTTACTCTTGAAATGAAATGAAATCTAAAATGTCATTAAAAGCATCTGATGGACACGAGGTCCTGTTTGTTCTCATGTTGTGACATTTCAAACGGTTTGAAGTAAACAGGAAATGAATCATAATATCTTCTGTCATGTGAGCTGATCTCTCTCTCTCTCTCTCACACACACACACACACACACACACACACACACACAGCTGGCTAACGACGAGGGCAGAAGCTCCCGCGCTGCTTTAAACACAGGCAGCGTTTGTCCTGACGCTCGGCATCAGTGTGGTGAATATTTGACTCTGACTGTGAGAAACATTGAATCCACCTGAAGTCGAGCTTTCATCTTCCTTTATTTGCTCCTCTGTGAGCAGAAGTCGATGTTGTCTGCTCGCAGCCTCCAATCCATTTTTCTTCTTGTAGATTTGAACCCAAACTCAACCTGACGCCGTTATTCGCCCGGAGAGCCCAACACGATCTCGACCTGATTCATTTACCCTCTCTGTCGGCCTGACCTGCCTGACACCGGCCTGATTCCATTCCTGTTTGTTTCTGCGTACATTTGGACACAGAGACCTTCCAGCTGAATTTCCACGTGTCTGCAGAGTTGAGCCTAAACTCAGCCTGATTGTGTTGTCGTCTGTCAGGTTCAGCCCTGTCCTGTTCGTCTGTGCTGATTTGATTGTGAATTCTGCCAAATTTAATTTCCTTCTCTGTGTAAAAACTTGGCTTAATTCCAGTTTGTTCTCTGTAGAGCACTAATTCCATTTCCTTCCTCTCTGCTTTTGTATCCATCTCTGTTAAAATCGGTCTGATTCCATTTCTCTGTGCCTGTGTCTTTGTGTTTAGATCCGACTGTACGCTCGGCCGGATGCCATTTCTAGGGGGGAGGGGGACTACACTCTCCACATCACCAAGAGGCTTCTGGGATTTTACCAGGACTACTTCAAAGTGCAGTACTCGCTGCCCAAGCTCGGTAAGGCTCTGTCCTCCTCTCTTCATGTGTGGTTGTGCTGTTGTTGAAGGTTTTTGGTCGCATCCCTCTTTGCCGCTGCCAGGATCACCTCCGAGCTCGACTTCCCGTCAGCTTTCATTAAATAAAAACCACACTGTTACCTTTCTTTCACCCCGCTCGTCCAAATTGTGAACGAGAAAACAACTTGGTCTTCCCGGGTTGTCAGCCAGCTCTTTGTCCTTCGTACAATTGCTGCTGGGTTCATCAGTTCGCACTCATACCAGGCAAAGGAAACACTGTGTCATCCTTTCTTCCTGTGTGTCGGGGGGGCGCGCTCTGTGATTAGCTCTGGGAATTGAACCTCGGTCGGTTCGTGCGCGGCCGTTTGTGTTCACACATTAAAGGCTGGCGCTGATGAGAGTGTTCGCTTATTTAGTCGAATGAAGAAAGGATCTGTGGAAAGATGTGTTAATACTCAGAAAGGCGTGAAGTGAGGACCGCGCCATGAGAGTCTCGCCACGAGACTCAACGCCCTGCGTGTGTTTACACTCTGGACGTAGCCGGTCGTCCAATCAGGTCAAAAGCAGTTGAAGTGGCGTTTGAGGTGCTGACAGTGCAGCTTTCTGTTTTTTTTACTTTTTAATTTGAAGCACTGAGTGGACGTGAAGTTGGACGTGAAGTTGGACGTGAAGTTGGATGTGAAGTCGTAGCGCTGAAAGGAGTTGAAGTGGAAACACAATCACTAAAAGACAGCTGTGACTGTTCAAGTGGAAGTGATTGAGGTTGAGTTGAGCTGAAAGCACTGCAGGAGGCTGAAGTGTCACTCGACAGGCAAACACTGAAAGGAGTGGAAATGTCATTTGCAGTGATTGCAGAGTAGTTTTGCTCATCAGTTTCACTCGTCTGATTTCGGCTTGTGAGGTCCTGTGATTAGTTATGAATGAGTGAATGTTGCAGTGAGGACTTCGGGGCTTGTGTTCAACCAGTTGGTGAAGTTCAGCACAGGAAACTTCACCCTCGCAGCTCCTGAACAGGAGGACCTGTCTGCGTCCTCGCTGTGGGACAGCTGGTCGATGGTCTGATCCTGGCTCCTTCCTGACCTCCAGCGTTGGTACATTCTGCAGCTTTAGGACACGTGCAGGTCTTCGTTCAGGCTGTAAAACCTCCAGATGAACGTTCACTTCTGTTTGACCGTATTTGTTGTTTACACTCTCCTGGCCGAGTTAATGAGTCGCATCAGAGCCGTCAAATTTCATCTCTCCGTCCTTCTTCTTCTTCTGTCTAATTGTTTGTGTTTTACACTTCTGTCCCGCCACAATCAATTAGCCGTGTCACAGCGATGCATTTCCTTTTTTCTCTCCATGCCCAAACACAGCTAATGTGATCACTGCGGCTCCATATTGTATATGTCAGACACTTCCTTCCTGTCCACATTCATTCATCACATTAGAAATTCACTTTCAGTCAGAGCTTCCTGTTTTTCTCCATGTGCTCAGATTAGATCTGACATTTACTTCCCCTCCCTGACCTTTACACTGATATTAGCCGCATTAACAGGCTGTTCCACGCTGAGTTTAAGGTGACGCCACGTGTTACGGTCCAGACCAGGTCACACGAAGACATCAGGGGACAGATATCAGAGATGTCAACTTGTCAAGAGCTCATAGAGAGTCTGGTAGCTGGATGACGGTGACATTTTAACATCTCACAGCCTCCTGGAGTCGGTAAATGGGCTTGAACTGTGTGATCTTTCATACTGTCCAATGTAAAATTTCTTAAAAATGATATATTTTTCACAATAATAATGAGCAACTTCAGAGAGAGGAAACATCTGTTTGCTTTCCCAGTTAGCAGATTTGGATTTCATGACCTGCAGAAGGTGAATCGTCCTGACTTCAGTGGACCTCCACTGCCGTCAGCAGGTCTGCATTTCCACTGAGCGTCTACATGCTGGGTTGTTTGATGATTGTTTGATCTTTTTATAGTCATAGTGTCTTATACATGTGAGTCTTTAACTTTTTGGAGCAGTTTGTCAGATTTTTGGGTCCAAATGTCCTGAAAACGGCCACCGAAGCTGGTGCTAATGCTCGGGAAGCTTCAGACCCAGGTAGCAAAAATATCTTTGCTCTGTGCCCTTCAGTCAACCTGGCAGCCCTGGCTGCTGGACACATGCCAGAGCCGTGATCGATGATGCACCAGAACCAGCCCAAAGTTGGCCTGATTCCTGGTGTCAACATTTGCCCAAAGCTTGGCTGTGCGCTGCTCACTGGAGCTGATTTTCCCTCCAAATTAACCCGTGCCCACGTTCCTCAAACCCAGCCAAAAGAGGCAACAATACACGAGCCGGAGCCAGCTCACGTTAGGCCTCCAGCGCGCCAGCACTTTCCCCTCGTTCCAGATAGCTTATATAGATGTTTTCCACTTTTTGGACGCTGTGCGAAACACAAATCAAACAGAATGTGACTTATCGACCCTTTCTGACATAAACTCAACTGAAATCAGCTCAAAGTCAATAGATTTAATGTTTCTCCTCATCAGCTTCATTGATTTCTGTAAATATCTCTTATTGTGAATCTGATGCAGCGACACGTTTCACTGGGAAAGATGTGGAACGCTCCCGGAACACCTGTTTGGATCATTCCACAGGTGAACAGGCTGACTGGTAGGGGGGGTTTACGGTTGCGTCACAGTTCAGGGGTCTCACCATCGTCGAGCGATGATAGAAATGTGATTTGAAAAAGACCTTAAGGTCATCGGTCAGTGCTTCTGGTGCAAGACAGTTTCCAGGCCCCCCAGAGACCCCGGGGCAGGCCAGGTCCCCATCTCCCAGCATGCATCGGTGTGCTGAGTGAACCGAAAGGACTTGATAGAGAAAGTAGATGGAAAAGATGTTGGTGCTTTTCTGGCTGCCAGCGCGGTCCTGAAGAGGAGCCAGACTCTCAGATAGACCGAGTCAACGGAGGAATGTGCCAAACAGTCGTCCCAAATCCCCAAACGCCCTCCCAGCTCAGTGTTTTCAAGTTTTCAAACTCAAATTAGCTCCAAATTCAAGTGTGAACTGTGATAAATACATAAATGCAGAGAGAGCAACTCGCTCGGCGTGGATTCTTCTTCTTTGATTTGATTTTCTGTTTTTAATCTAGTTAGACATTTCCTGTTTTTATTCCAGCTCTGTCATTGTGTGTGTGTGTGTGTGTGTGTGTGTGTGTGTGTGTGTGTGTGTGTGTGTGTGCGTGTGCGTGTGCGTGTGCGTGTGCGTGTGTGTGTGTGTGTCAGCTGCAACTGAATGCATTCTTCCATTATAAATCTGCTTTGTGTGTTTTCGCCCTGCTCATCCCCATTTATCCCCATAACCATGGATTCTGTCTGTGTGTGTGTGTGTGTGTGCACATGCATGTGTGTGTGCGTGCACGTGTGCACACGCATTCATACTGATGTTGACATCAGTCTTTACCACAGCTTGCCTCTAACCCCAGCTCACTGCTGCCAGCTCTGTGTGTGTGTGTGTGTGTGTCTGTCTGTGTGTGTGTGTGTGTGTGTGTGTGTGTGTGTGTGCGTGTGTGTGTGTGTGTGTGGTCCCAGAGCCTCAGGGCTCCATCTGTTGTCATGCAGGGCATCGAGCTCCCCGGAGAGAGCGAGAGAGAAGTGATGAGCAGCGATACAGATTTAAAGGGACAGAGGAAAGTGCTGTGCAGCCGGATGAACATGCACATCGTAACTAAGCTACAGTCAGCAGCGTTTCAGCAGCGTTTCGGTTTTTGTCCGGTCATTGATGAACCGCATGATGTCCGTCATCCACCCTCTAGAGTGCCATTAAATTTGCTGTAGATATTCACGTCCGGGCTGCACGGTGGCGCAGCAGGTAGTGGTCGCAGGTTCGATTCCCGGGTCGGGCCTTTCTGTGTGAAGTTTGCATGTTCTTCCCGTGCATGCGTGGGTTCTCTCCGGGCCCTCCGGCTTCCTCCCACAGACCAAAAACATGCTCATTAGGTTGATTGGTGGCTAAATTGCCCCTAGGTGTGAGTGTGAGTGTGAATGGTGTGTGTATGTGCCCTGCGATCGGCTGGCAACCAGTTCAGGGTGTACCCCGTCTCTCGCCCGTTGACAGCCGAGATAGGCTCCGGCCCCCCGCGACCCCAAAAGGGATAAGCGGCGTAGAAAATGGATGGATGGATGGATTCACGTCCCCCAGAGGACTGACCCCTTGAGCTTTCCTTGAGTGCCACCATCCACCACAAAATCCACTTTCAGCTCATTAACTGCTGGAACTAACATGCGACCTCATGGAGCCTTTAAAACTCTGTAAACCCGCTCTCAGCTTCACTCCAGGAGACAAAAGTCAAGACGAGGACCGTGTGTCTGAGCCAGCATTAGTCCAAACAAGCTTCTCCTCTGCTAATACGAACCTAGTTAGCAAAACCACCACGAAGCCGTCCACAGATGTCTTCGGCTGTCATGTGACCCTCACCTTGAATCTCACCGCGGGCCCTCGAGGATTTCTCACCTCGCTCTCTCTCTTGATCTTGGCTGCTTGACGTCTTGATGTTTCTGACAAGGCGATGAGAAGGTGTCATTACAGAGGAAGTGCATCCACATTCAGACCACATGTTAAAACCAGGTGAAGATGAGGTCTTACGCTCAGTCCTCCACACCTCCTGACTCCTGATCTGATCATTTGGGGTCTCTCATGTTGGCCTGTGAGCTGGTTTAGTCAACATGAGGACACACTGGTGTGTTTCAGTCACTGTCTGTCTGCAGTCTGTGCATTTTTACATGTGATGACTATAAGACAACACTCAATGCTACGTTTCACACTCCAATCAACACTGTGTTCAGTCGCACTTCACTACTTCCTCCACAAACGAGACTGTAAAAGACGTATTCACAGAAAGTCAGTTTCAGCTGCAGCGTTTGCATAGAAACACAACACTGACGAGACAACAAACAGACAACAAGAGACAACAGAGATCATGGAAATCGTGCAGATGTCACCGTCATTATGAGCTCCATCTTTCCAGCAGTTCATACTTTCATTCAACAAACAGGTCGTCCTGAATCTAACGGTAGCGAAACGCCGCTTTGCTGAAGCGAAGCTGTGTTTGAATTGAGCCGCTGACGTTTCCTGTTTCTCTGAAGCTTCTTCACGTCAGGCTCCACTAGTTTAGAAGAAAGAGGAACAATATCTCCTTCACTGCACCTCCCAAAGGTAAAGGAGAGCTCACAATATATATATATATATTTATGTGTGTGTGTGTGTGTGTGTGTGTGTGTGTGTGTGTGTGTGTGTGTACTGTATATGTTGAATGGGGACCAGTTGGTGAGCAGACGAGCCCAAGTGTAAAATCTGTAGCTCAGGAAATGACAGATGTAGTGGAGCATGCAACCCTTTTTTTCATTCCCTCCTTCAGCTCCTCCTTCCCTCCTTCCCTCCTCTTTCCCTCCTTCCCTCCTTCAGCTCCTCCTTCCCTCCTTCCCTCCTTCCCTCCTCCTTCCCTCCTTCCCTTCTCCTTCCCTTCTCCTTCCCTCCTCCTTCCCTCCTTCCCTCCTTCCCTTCTCCTTCCCTCCTTCCCTCCTCTTTCCCTCCTCCTTCCCTCCTTCCCTCCTCTTTCCCTCCTCCGTCACTCGTGTTTTTCTTTCTGACTTGCAAAGGAAAGCCGGAGACGCTGGAGCTCCTTCGCTCTCTGCAGAAGCTCTGTCCCAGCCGGGGAGTTGCTCTTCCTCCACGTTCTTTTCTGCGCTCACGTCGAGATAAGTGAAGAAGCAGTAACGGGCCTCTCCGGGCTCCCGTAGAATTCATCTGACTGTTCCAGTGGAGCAGAAATCTTGCCGAGGCTCAGGTGATCCGACTGTCAGGAGGATTCAGCTGAATATCTGAGTGTGTCTGAACGTGTGTGTGAACACGCCAAGTGGACTAATGTGTTCTGCTGAGTTCTGGCTCCATCTGGGATCCGCAGAGACACACCGACAGCACCGCCTGAGGTCCGACACACACGCAGAAACACGCACCTACAATCCTCCGCTTTCATCTTTTCTTTGCGTCTTTCTTTCTTTCTGCTTTGTCTCTCGCTCCCTCTCTCACGCCGTCGCCTCGGGCGGACACACAACAACAGATGGACCCAACTGAAACGTACACACTCGCGCACACACGCACCGAGACACACGCTCACGCACACACCCAGAGCTGCGGGCCAGTCAGCTGTCTGCCTGCTGCTGCCTCAGTGAAGCTGAAGTCTCTTCCAGTCAGTCCGCTTCGTTCTGAGCTGTTTGAAAGAATTTACCATCAATATTCAGGAAAGTGAGGAAGACTGTCTTTTTCAGGCCGCGGTGACTTTACTAAGTTTCTTCACAGAACTAAAGAGGCAGCAGTAATACAAGAAATTGAGCCTCTTTTTGCCCGTTTAACACCGAACTGCCTCCTCGAGCCGACGCAGCTGCGGTTAAAATTCAAGTGGAGATCCAGAGTGTCCAAAGCCATCACGCACGTCAGGCTGAATTTCAGGGAGATGCTGAAAATAAAACGACGCTCGGAACATGGGGAATATTTTCACCTGATGCAAAAGCTGCAGCCATAAACAAACGTCTTCTCAGATTTCAGCATTTCACCATGAGGCAAATTGCTGCAATAAAGGCTCGTACACAAAATCTGTGCTGAGAGAAGCAGCAGCACAGCGAGACTGAAGAGAGGGTCCTTGACTTTGCTTGGTATTAGCTGCATTCATCAGTGTTTTTGGAATAATGGAGGGCTCAATGATAATCAGAGGCGTCCCTCAGCTTCACACAGCATTTTAGCATCTTTCGGCTCACCGCTTTGGTTTTACACTCGTCTCACCGCCTTCATCCATCAACTCATCCCTTTTAATCACAGCCGCTCTGATAAACGACCTGCACAGAAACCGCAGACACACATGAAGAAGCCACGAGCTGGTGGAGACCAAAGACAGATGAAACAGGAGTGAACTGGACGTTTATGATGTGGACGCAAACAGGACTCTGAATGTTGCTCCATAACTGCTGCTAACACCTCATTAGAAAACCTTAATAAGATGAAACACATCAGTGTTGTTTTTACTGTTTCCCCACGTGGCCAAAAAGCTAAATCTGTGCTGATTGAAGGTGAACAACAAACAGGTTTTATCACCGTGAAATCAGTTTAGTCTCCCTGAAAGAAGAAAACCTTCAATGGGTCCAAATTGAATAAAAGAAGTGCTTTATCTGCTGGTCCCAGTCCTCCAGGCTGGTCGTCACGTCTTTCCAGTGATGGTCTGTAAAGTGCTTTAATTCTTGCTGCTTTTTGTAAGTATTTTAATAATAATGAGCTTTTCCTCAGCTGTCTGACATTGTTCGTTTCTTCCTGCTGTTTTTCTGGCTTTCTCAAACCCCAGAAGAAGAGTCCTGGTAGATTTTCTGCTTCTTGTGGATGATTTTGATATTTTTTTCTTTGTGATGCTTCCTCGGCCGTGGTTTTATCAGGATAACTCGATAACGTGTTCCCAGATGTTCCTTCACTCCTCCTCCTTCACACTGAAAGTTGCTCTCTGTTTGCATGAGCTGAGAAACTTCCTCAGGCGTCCTCAGACTGCAGCGTTTCAGGCCCGGAGCCACGGCTCCAGTCTGGAGTAAAATCAGCTTTCTTTGTTTCTGACTCGTAATGTTTGCAGCCATTTCTTCTGTGATTATGTGTCACATGACCTGTGACTCTCAGCTCCATCATTTTCTTCATGTTTTGGTCCAGAGGCTCGTAAAGTCCGGCGCTGCGGATGGTGCTCGGAAAAGACTGAGAGAGCAAATCAGCACATTTACACCATGTAAAGTGAGCTGTTAGCTGTTAGCAGCGTAGCCGCGGACGCTCAGATAACATCACTGGATCGCTTTGATACTGAAGAAAAGCTGGAAAGGTGAAGCTTCTCAGGCAAAGCGTCTTTTAGTCTGTGATGTCTAAGCGGATTTATGGATGTTAATTTGCGATGGACATCAGAGATAATGATGTCCTCTGGAAGTGAAGTCCCAGTGAATCTGAAGTGAGGAGGACAATTAAACAGCCGAGTCAGCGGCCAAACGACAGCAGCTGACGTCCAGCCGTCTTCAGAGCGTCCTCCATCGCCTCCTTCAAAGCTCCGCCTCCTCGCTGGGGAGGCTCCTTTTTAGTCCATTAAACACATAAATCCTTTATGTTTTCATGACCAATGATCACAGATGACCAATTCTCCCTTTATACCATCAGTTTTGTCCTTGGCTGAACTTTCTCTTGCTCTTTACAGAAACAGAAACATGCTGTTCAGAGGGAGATTTATTTATTGGAGGTTACGTATCAATTGAAAAACATAACCTCTGTTTTTGTACAGATTGAGTTTCCTCTCAGATCAGCTGCTCTTTGTGCGTCTCTGTCCTTTAAAGACGCTCTGTGGACATCCACTCTGCTGCTTGTTTCTGTGCTGCCGGCACAAAGAAGGCTGAAAATGAATGAAGATGTTATCGCTGTTATCTGCTTCAGAAGTCTTTTAGCAGCAATTTCCTTCTCTGACCTCACCACTGAAAGGTAATTTGGTGGCTGGTCTGCAGTTCAGGGGACGGGATGGATGAACGTCAGGTCTCTTTAGGACAGAGTCTCTGTTTCAAAGCAGTTTGGGAAACAGCCAGAGGTGAGGAATTTATTTCCAGCAGTGAGCAAAGCAGAGCCAAAACCATCCAGGACCTCTGAGAGGAGTTTAAAAGGATTATTTCCAAAGAGCTGGAGGACGACACTCATAGATGAGACTCGCTGCCTCAGATCCTGAGGAGATCCCGAGGTGAATTATTTCCACAGAGGAGAGCAGAAAGCCTCCTCAGTGAGGAGACAACATCAGGTTCAGGGTTAACAAGCCGATCGCTGCCGTTCGGCTCAAACAAAGGCTCCATTGAATTGTTTGTGGACGTGCTTAAATTGCTTTTTCCTGACGAGCTGTGGGGCCTCAGGACGGGGGCGTCTGCTCAAAGTCACGCCAAAGCTCCCGGGAGCTGCTAATAAAATATATCAGTCATTGTTGTCCCTTTGTTAAAAAGACAAAGTGTTAAATGTTTCCTGAAAACAGCGAGCCTGCAGTCAGAAGACGGACAGAGGACAAAGGACAGACACTGAGCTAAATGTGCTTAAAACATGAAGGATTTTACACGTTTAACTAAAGTTTACCTTTCAACCAGGTTTAGTTAAATTTGAGCTTGTGTGTCTCTCGATGGTCAAATGACCAAACCAATGCTGGACAGTCCATCCTGGAGGAGACAGACAAGCACTGTCCAGAAAGAAAGATTAAAAAGACAAACCGAAAGCTCCTGGCTGTTGATTGGCGGGTCAGGTGGTCCTTGGTGAGGCGGAGCTTCGTGGTGCGTTTGGACAGGACGTCCATCACCTTGTCCTTGCATCAGCTTGTCTTCGAGCCTCTTCAACCTTCAGATACCCATAATCCCATTTTTTGTATCCGTGGACAGTTATGTCCATCTCGACAGGACTCAGATTCCAGCTTTAGCCAATGACTGAGCTCCTTTGAGGGAAACGATCAGCAGAAGATGAGCGTGATGAGTTAAACGAATCACAGTCACATGACTTTGTCCGTTTTCAAAGCTTCGTATCTTCTGTGTGTGCGTACATGTTTCTGGCTGTTAGTGAGGACATGAGGGCAGAGCTCGTTATACAACACACACACACACACACACACACACACACACCCCCCGCTGGATCTTTAAAAGCACCAATTAGAGACATTTAATCACCGCGCTGTCTGGACGAGTTCCGCTCAGTTTCAGAGAGAGAGAGGACTGAGAGTTGATGTGACTCGCCCTCAGTTCGTTAGCCAACCAGGCAGAGCCGCAGCCTCAGAGCTGAACGCTCTGCATGTCCAACCAGCAGCAGCGTGTTCAAACGTGTGGACGGACTTTGATGCTTCGCTTTCAGCCTGAACAGTCTTCATTGTTCCACATGCAGAAATACGCCGTTAAAGGAACAGTTTCTGTTTTAGCTCTCGATGGAGCTCGGCTACCAGTTTCCCCCTGCTTCCAGTCTTTATGCTAAGCTAGGCTAATGCTGTTGCAATAGAAACGCAGATTTTAAACTGATATCATCTCCTCATCTGAATCTTTGACAAACCAGACAGACTTTCCAAAGATTTTAGACAAACCTAACATATTTTCCGTTGGAATGCTGCAGTCGTACAAACATGGCGTCTTATGTTTGAACATTTTAATGTACTGCTGAGCTGATAATGTCGCACCAGCAGCATGCCTCCACAGATGTGGCTCTCTCAGTCCGCCGCTTTGGTCCAGACTGGAAGGATTAAGATGAGAGCCGATTGTGGTCCCCAGCGGATGAATGCTAATGATCACTGGTAATGTTTCCTCCAGCACGGCGACGCGTGGTTTGAGTAAAATATCTCGACAGCTATTGGGAGGATTGGTGTGAGACTTGTTGACGTTCCCTCAGGATGAACTGTAATAACTTTCTCAGTCTTTTCATCTCGTGTCATCAGTGTCCAACTCTTCCTGATAATAAGTC